>NW_028094297.1:138332-148684 GCF_014824575.4 Sturnira hondurensis
TTTCCTGATAACTAGTGCTTTGAATTCAATATCTGATAGCTGACTTGCCTCTCTTTCATCTGACATTATTTCTGAGGCTTCCACCTTTTCTTTCATTTGGGCATTGTTTCTTTGTCTTCCCATTGGTTATGAGACTCTTCTAGTTAGCTTCAGCTTCTTAAATTAATCTGTTCTGACTCCCTAGGTTTATGGTGTGAACTTCTGTGGTAGAATTCCTGTGAAATTCAGTGATTCAGTCTCCTGCAGGTATCTTGATGTTCTCTGCTTCCACCTAATCCTTTCTTTGGGTGTTTGATCAGCTGGAGCGGGAGGCAAAATGGTTTATGACAGCAGGAGAGTACTTTATGATACTTACAGTCACAGCTGGTAGAGAAGAGATAGAAGACATTTAGGCTCTATATAGTGTTAACTGTAATCTTCAACCCAATTTGCCACCTCTAGGAAAGGATAGACCAAAGATAAGTCTCTTGTTGGGGAGGGAAGGCTTTGAGTTGTATCTAGAAAGCAGTGAGGTTGCGGGTGGTCAGATTTTGAGGTAAGGTGAGAGTAAAGAATAGTAAATAGAGGTAGCGTGTGAGCAAGTAGAGTTAATCACTACAGTAATAGAATTCAGAAACCTGTAAAGTGGGCTAAGATCCGAGAGATGTGTTGTGAAGTATTTACAGTGGTATAGAAAGCAACAAACAAACAAACAAACACACAAAAAAAGGGCAAGAGAAGTGAGGAAACAGAAATTAGTCTGGGGTGATATGAAGAGGGACTAAAACAGGAAAAAAGAAAGGAGAAGAACAGAGTACTGAAAGATACAGCAACAATGAAATTAAAAAAATATATACAATTACTGAAAAAAGTTTAAAAATAAAAGTAAAAAAAAAACCAACAACAAAAAAACCAACAACAATAACTCCTTCCTTGTTGGTTTCAAACTGTCCATTCCGGTGTTTCTGGTTTCGATGGGACCCCTCTGTGGGCTGGGTTGTAGGCCCAGGCGCACACCCGCCCACCAGCCAGGCTACCAGACTGGGGTGCAGGCGCCCGCCCACCTGACAGGCTGCCTTGGACCCACGGGATCCCCTACTGTCCTGTGGCTGGGTGAGAAGCAAGTCAAGCTGCCTTCACAGGAGAACACCTCAGTCCACTTTCCAGCAAAAACTTCTCCAAAAAGCGTGACTCTCAGCCCAGCCCAATCCCCAACCTGACTGGTTAGGACAATGCTCCTCTCAGATTTCCTGGGCTGGCAGGCTGGTGGGCTGGTGACCACAGAGATCGCAACTGAACACAGCCCCCTGTCCTTGTCACCCTCCCTGCACACCTAGGCAGACAGGTCTTTGCCACCCATCCCCACCTAGATGGTGAGGGAGGGAGCCAGCTCTTCCAGGGACCTCGCAGCCGGCCCAATGCTCCACTGGGTGCTGGGCTCCCTATGAGTCCTCCTTGGCACTGGCCACAGACGGAAGCCTCTACACCCCTACCACAGCGGCAGCGGCGGCTCTGAGGCGTTTTGGGCTGGCCCAGGGCAGCCGGTCCTGCCGCTGCCGCTTTTGTCTTTACTCACAGGTGCCGGGGTCCCAATGAGTCCTCTGTGTCAGACGCCCCTGTCGCTGGGCACAGGAGGAAGCCTCTGGACCCTGACCGCTGAGGCAGCCAAGGATCCAAGGTCTTTATGCGCTGGCCAATGGCTGCCGTCCAGCCGCTGCCACCACCACTGCCGTTGCCCTTGACTTTTCTCAGGGTTGCCAGGCTCCCGATGAGTTCTCCGTGGCAGACGCCCCTGTTGCTGGGCACAGACGGAAGGAAGCCTCTGGGCTCCAACCGCTGCGGCAGCCGCGGCTCCCAGGTCTTTACGCGCCGGCTAATGGCTGCCGCCGGTCTGGCCGCCTCCGTCCTTACTCGCATCCCTGAGACCCCAAGGACCTCTAGCTGTCTGGTTCGTCACTATCTCTGGTCTCTTATTTTCATAAATGCTGGGGAATTGTTGGTTGTGGAATTGATTGCGCTGTTCTTCTGTAAATCTGCCAGGATTTTCCCCCAGGTGTAGGAGAACTGCAGTCGCTCCGTCCTACTCCGCCGCCATTTTCTCTCAACTCTAGTCTTTTTACTTTTTAAGTTTATGTGCATTTTAGTCTCTAAATTTCCTTTAAAGTACAGCACAAACTTTGATACATTTAATTTTTATGATCATCAATTAAATGTGTTAAAATTTCCATTATGACATCCTCATTGACTCTAACTTATTTATCAAAAAATTATTTAATTTTTAAAATTTTCTGAGTCTTGGTTTATGGAACCATATGATTATATGCTCAACACTGGTGTCTTACAATATCTGCTTTTGAGAAATGTGTATTCTAGTTTTTTTATCTATTTATCAATCTAGTTTGCCTAATGCTATGAAGGAGCATGGAGAATGAATTCTAAACAATAGGAAGTGCATATTGATAGTGGTAAAAACATTTCAAAATGAAATTATGATGATGTGGCGGGATGATGTTTCATGACTCTGATAATACTAAATACAGTGAAATTTTATACTCTAAAAAGATGAATTTTTAGTAAGTTACCTCACTATATACTCTATTAATATAATATTAATGAAAATAATTTCTAATAAAATATTTTTACAGTTTCAGAAATTTTAAGTATTGAATTAAAATATGTTTTTGGTATTGCTTTCATGTTCATGAGTCTTTCTGTGGATTTAGTTACACTTTAAAAAGTTTTGCTTCTTACAGTAAGCTGTACATAACTTCAAATATTTTTTGCATAGAAAATTGTTGCACTAGTTGGTTACCCATTAAATCTATGGGATTAAAATGCAATTTTGAAATAATTGGTTGAATGTTAAAGTGAGTTTAGATTGATTATATATTTTTTTTATTATTTCAAAGTTAGCTTCATAATAATGAGATGAAAGTCACAATCACTTTTCTAAAGAAATGTTACCTACAGTTACTACCTAACCAAAAATGATATATTTGTGAGTCTTCGGTACGTTGGGAAAATCAATGCTTGACATTGTGTTCAAGTCCAGTGTAATAGCTGGTCCCTTGGCCTCCATGTAAGCAATGTCCTCAGGGTGATCAATGAACACAAGGGGTTTCACTGTGGAAATTCCATGGTAAATAGTTTCCTACATGCCATTGCCACCAACAGGACTGATAAAGTTTGGTTTTGGGGTGATCTATGAAAGAGATCAGAGAGATCAGAGATCAGATTCAAATGAATCTTGAATTCATTGTTAAAAATAGAAGTAGTGTAAATCAATAAAGGAGGCAATATTTTCTGAATAGTATTCCTATGCTCGTGAAATCATATATGAACATTTGTGGCTTTCAAAAGTAAGTCTGTTTGAGGAAATGAGAGAAAGCTTTACATAAGAGGTGATATTAATGTGGAGTTGTTTTGTCCAGTAGAAAGAGTGGGAGTAGATCCAGATTCAAACAGCACTAAGTTCAAATTAATGGAGGTGAAGAAATATTGTGTTTTAAGAGTGAAGAGAGTATTCATTCTGGTAATATATGGAGTATCTCATGGGATTTTGGGCATAAAGGACAAATGATAGATGTATTGAAACAAAATATTTTGTATTCTGTTGGATGCATTTATTTTGCAGGCAATGTGAGTCGCTGAAAGTTCAAAACAAGTAATGGTATTTTTCTATCTCATCTTAGAGAAAAGCACTGTAATGACAGTGAGAGATAGGTCTGAGATAGAAGAGCATGGACAGAAGGCAAACCAAGAAGCTATGGAACATTTACAGATGAGAAATAATTAGCACTGTGAGTTGATGTTTTCACAAGGAAATATTATATTACATTACTGTTCCACTATTTTTTTCTCAGATTTTTTTCTTAGTTGGAATTTTATTATTTGTTTTCCACAATCTTAGGAAGATTATTCTGTGAGAACTACTTAAGGAGTTGTGTACTAGGTCCTAATATATTAGGTCACTTTCTATTAAATCTCCATAGAACCTATAAAAACAAAAGGAATGTTTTTCTTCATGAAGAGCATTAAAAAAAAAAAACTCAAAAAGTCATCTTGCCCAGCTTCCTCCAATTAACAGATTGGGTGTTTCTGCCAAGAAAGCTTAAATGAGTGCTATCCAATAGTTTTAAAAAATTTAAGTAGCAAAAAGTGTAGGTATCTATTTGTCAATTATCTTTTGTGGAGTATATTACAACACACTATTATTAGTTCTAAAGAGCTGAGAAAAATTAGTTTGTAAATGACATATTTAATAGCTAAAAGCTTCACAAGCCAATCAGAACTAGTGTAAACCCAGCATAATTTTTTGTAATTTTATTTCATGCAGCTATCTCATATAATGAACTTATAGTTTTAATCTAGAAAAGGTTTTACTTGCTTAACAGTTTCTGAGAAGAATAGATGATAATTTGCTTGTTTACTTTTTCCAGAAAACATTTTGATAAAAATTTATATCTATTTTATATTGTTGGAAATATTATACTTCTACTTGGAACTAAGGGATAAAAGTTTCTTCTCATAAGGGGCTAGAAATTCTTTTAAGTTGTATATAATCTCAAAACATCTTTAATAAGGTACAGTTGACATACAACATTATATCAGCTTCAAGTGTAGGGAATAACAATTGAAGATTTATATCCTTACAGTGCAGTTCACACTAAGTCTAGTAACAATCTATCCTTGTATAAATCTCTTACAATATTTTTGACTGTATTCCCTGTTCTCTGTACTACATCTCTGTGGCTTACTTATTTTAAAACTGGAAGTTTGTACCTACTTTTCCCTTTCACCTTCTTTACCAATGCATCCATCCTCTTTTCCTCTGCAAAGTTTGTTCTCTGATTCTATGAGTCAGTTTTTGTTTTATTTTGTTTGTTGCTTGTTTTTGTTTATTTTTAATTCCACATATAAGTGAAGTCATATGTTATGTATCTTCCTCTCTCTGACTTATTTCACTTAGCATGATACCTCCTAGGTCTATGTTGCAAATTTCAATATTTCATTCCTTTTTAAATTGGTGAATACCTAAAAGATTTAAAGTAGAAATTGTCCAAGACATTATTTCAGTATTTTCCCCCAAAGGCATTAATATTCATGCAGAGTTTTACATACATTTATTTAAAGCTAGGATTGCAGAATTGATAATAAGTAATACATTTTTTAAAGTCATGATCAGGGTTTCTTTAATCTCTTTTTTTAAATGACTATTAAAAAAAGATTTTATTTATTTTATTTTTAGATGGGAAGGAAGGGAGAAAGAGAGGGAGAGAAATAACAATGTGTGTTTGCCTCTCTAGAGTTCCATACTGAGGACCTGGCCTGCAATCCAAGCATGTGCCCTGACTGGAAACTAAACTGGTGACCCTTTGGTTCACAGGCCCACACTCAATCCACTGAGCTATGCTAGCCAGGGCTACAAGTGAGAAAATTTTTTAAAAATTAAGAATGCCATATTAATTTTTATTGACCAAAAGTATGCTAAAAAAGTATGCTAGAAAAATTACCAGTTTGTGCTGTTAAGAGATCTAACTTCATTTTATTGAGTAGGAAATACTAAATTTTGGAATGCCTCATATATCAAAGATGCTACATCCAGCCCTAAGTAGTGACTGATGTTGAAATTTTCACTTGTCAGGGGGATGAAATCCTAGGTTAGTGGAGTAATGTTTTTTAAATGGCAGGTGGCTGTCTATTGTCTGTCAGTGTTAGCCTGATCCCAGGCTTTGAGACATAAGAGTAGTGAGCGCTGTTTGAAGTTTGTTCAGATCATGTCTAAAAGTAGTAAGTAGTTCACAACTAGTGAGAGAGCTAGATTGACCTCATAATTTCATCAAAGTAACTATAAGGTTTTTGGAAGGGAAAACTTGTCAACATTTTTCTGCTAAACCTGACTCACCCACACCTTTCAGTTGTTGTCTTTTCCCTTCCCCCCAATCCCTGAGAAAGTAGTATTTAACCCAATTGGTCAGAATAGTATAGAGATGGGGCCAGGTTACTGAATGGACAGGAGGACTAGTTGACCTAAAATTCGAAGCTTGTTGTGCCTCTTTGTTCCTATCACCCTTTCTGCTGTAACAGGAAATAAAGCCTGGCACATTTGGGTCTTCTCCTCTTCAAGCATGAAGTATCTCTCCTCTTCAACTTACAGGAAGTTGGACAGCTGTAACTGAAGGAATTCCTTGCTCAACACACAAGCGTATGTGAAAGATTGTGCAAAGAGGTATCTCAAGGTGGGCATATTGGTCTGGACAAGGAGACAAGGAGGGAAGACAGTGAAAGAATCCACATGCAGCCCTGTGCTGACTCAGTGGACACAGTAGCAGTGGAGGACTGGTGTGCACCTCTCCAGACAGACAAGACTGGAGGGGCAGAGACAGCAAATGGGCCTGGGTGGCTGGCAGACACGGAGCCTGGGTGCACTGGGTCCAGGGCCAGAGAAAGTGCAAAAAACTCACAGTGAACCAAGGATTCCACAGTTGGGAATCCTGCCCAGCACATCTTTCTTTGGCTCACCAGGGCAATCAAATTCTCACTCAGCAGATGGCAAAAGGCAGAAAAAAAATCTTTTCATTGTAAGTGGTCTGAACTCATGGTGGCTAAAACCACAAGTAAGAGAAGAACCACACATGTGTGAACTCATCTCCCCCTGCCCACTGTGCAGGCACAGCTGTGTAGAAGCAGCTGGGTTAACCTGGCCCAGCCCTGACTTCTGGCTGTAGGAAAGAGGCAGCACTAGGGACATATGGGAGAAAGATAGCATGCCCCTTCCAAACCACAGGAGTGGCACCCTTAGACAGAAGTAATTACCTTTAAAGGGGGCACCCATTTCTTGTGGAATAATGAGGATTTTCTATTGCCAAGGCAACAAAGCCCCACAAATATTCAGAAGTTCCAGCAGCACAGTGAATATAATGAGGGAATTCAGAAAGAAAACAAACAAAAAAAATTCCAAATATAAAAGAAACAGTAATATGTGATTTAAATGATGGGGAATTTTAGATTGCATTTTTGAAAACTTGATGAGATAAAAGAAATCTCAGAAGGACAGTTAAATAATCTCAAAAGTAAAGTCAATGAACAACAGAAGTACTTCACCAAAGAGACTGAAACCATAAAAAGGAGCCAGACAGAAATTCTGGAGCTGAAGAACTCAATAAAAGTGGTGAAGAGTGAGCTAGCAGGCTTAGAAAGTAGAGTGGACCAGATGGATGAAAGAGTTAGTGACAACTTAGAAGACAGAAATTTAGAAATGATTCAGGTGGAACCACAGAGAGAATTGGGAGTCAAAAAATAAATGAAAGAACTCTGTGAGAACTCTCTCCCTCTAATGAAAAGAGCAAAATAAGAATAATGGATATTCCATAAAAAAATAGAGGGTAAGAGGGACACAGGACACATATGGCAAATAATCAGTGACATCTTCCCATATCTATGCAAAGAACTGGATCCTCAAATCCAAGAAAGTAGTAGGAAGCCTAATCATCTCAATGTGAAAAGATCCTCCAAGGTACATTATATTCAAACTGTCAAGATTATAGAGAACCCATGGAAAAAAAACTAAAGAGGGGTAGACATCAAGGGTGAGAAGTGAGGATGGCTGAGGTGGAGGGAGTTGTGGGGTGAAAATGGAGACAAATAAACTTGAACAACAATAAAAAATGCAAAAAAAGAGAAAAAATTAAGAAGAAAGAAAGAATTCTCCAGGCAGACAGGGAAAAGATGACGGCAACCTATAAAGCAAACCCCTTTAGAATATCATTGGATTTTTTGGCAGAGACCCTACAAGCTAGAAGAGAGTGCAGTTAAATATTCAGACTATTGAATGGGAGAGATCACCAGCCATAAATAATATATCCAACACAGTTATTCTTTATGTAAAGGATATATGGAAGAAATAAAGCTTCTTCTAGACATACAGACATTTAGGGAGTGTACCAACACAAAATCTGAATGATAAGAAATGCTTAAAAGTGAAGCCTTTTTTGTTTGTTTCTGCTACATGAAACTGGGACACAAACTATGAGTAAGGTGAATAACAGACAAGTAGAAACAAGAAGATGCCACTCTCATTCAGGATAGGTTATTAAACACTTCCATATTACATGAAGATTAAACAAAGTAAGAAATGATTTTTAAAAAGAAGACAATAGCCACAGAAGTTTGGAAATGAACACAGCATAAAAAGAGATAAAATGTGACAACAAAACCATGTAAGGGGTGGGGCATAGGTCTGAATTTGCACAGAGGAATAAAGATGCGTTAAGAAGAAAATAAGACTACTGCATATATTAAAGTTTCTTCTGTGTAAACCTAATGGTGACCATACAAAAATAATTGAGAACTGAGTTATATAACAAGAAATAGAAAATGAGGGGAAAAAATCACAAAGTACCACCAAATTCAATAATGGAAACACAGGGGTAAGAGAAATAATGGAGACACAGGTATACCACAAAAGAAAATACTTATACATCTCTGTTCATCCCAAATGAAAATAGATGGAACTCACTTATAAAAAGCACAGGGTACTGCATTGGATCAAAAAACAAAACCCAAGCACTGACTGCTTCAGGGGACGCATCTCAGAAAGGACAAACATAAACTCAAAATGAAAGGGTAGAAAATGACACTCAAAGCAAATGGCATCTCAAGAAAAGCAGGTGTGGTCATATAACATATACGAGGGGGCACACCCCAAAATGGAATTATCTTCTGGAAGGCAGGCCCCTTATGGTCCAGGCTCCCCCCACTAGGTGAGGGTTCTAGGAACCCATCTGTATCAATGTGCCAGCTGGTGTTATGTGATGCTATATGAGACTAACAACAGCTGATGTTATATGAGACTTTTTCAATGTTTTTGCCCATTTTTTGATGGGTGGTTTAGGAACACACTCACCCACACCTTGCTAAGTGTTCAGCAGTTTTTACCCCCAAACTACCTGACCACTGTGTCCCATCCTCCCCATTTACCCAATCTCTCCCTAAGCAATTGTTTTTTGTTTCCCTGGATGAAAAAAGTCCTGAAAGGGAAGTGTTTTACTGATGTGGAAGAGACGAAGGGAAAAATGGCAGAAACACTAAAAGACATCAAAATCAATGGGCTTAAAAACAGATCTGAACAGTAGAAAAAAATTTCAATAAAGGTATTGCATCAAATGAAGAGTACTTTGAAGGTGACTGAAGTTTAAACATGTAAGAATAATTATACAATTTTTAGAAATAAATTGTTTATTTGGGAGTCCCCCCTTACATGACAAAATATGTTTTAAGACAAAAGTGATAATGGGTCAAAGACAGACAATTTATAAAGATAATGGGAACAGTAAATGAAGAGGACATAATACTTATTAATACATATGCACCCAACTTGGGAGAATCAAACAACTAAAGCAATCACTAACAAACTAAAGGAAGAAACTGACAAAAACACACTTACAGTAGGAGACCTAAGTAGCCCATTGATAGCTATGGATAGATCATTGAAACAGGAAATATGGTAGATTTATCAGTTGTTTTACCTAATAACTCACATTCTCATGGAGTAGAATCCACCTAAGATAAAGAGTTTACAGGCAACATATGTCACATTTATTTTTCCTTATGACTTTAGCTTCCTTAAAATATCTAGGCCAAGATCATCAGTGGCATCAAATACTCAAGATTTAAGCATTGTATATAAAAGTAGTGGTAATACATGTTATGAAAATTTTATTGGCACTTATTATTTTCTTTGAAAATTGGAAGAAATAAATTACAGGAAGTTTTGAAAAGCTATTTCAGTAATCGAGAAGAGATTAATATACATGCCCAATATTATCAGAGCATGTGGCACAAAGAAAAGGACATAAGACTTTAAGAAAAGCAAAATTATTTTAATGTCTCTTTTTGTTTCATATTTTTGTCTCAGTTAATTAATGTTATGTCATCAGAAATAAAGTTAATTGAACAGAGTCATAGTTTAAGGTTAAGGTTAGGAAGCCTGTCAATTTTAGGAATTAGAAACACCAGGAAAAGTTGTGGATCATAAATTGAGATTCTCATTTATGTATATATAAACAAGAGTTTTGGAGAGGGTGGTGATGTAATATTTAGTTTGGGATCAATAGTACAAAATGTTCGCAAAGAAAAGAATAACATGATTGCATCGGACTCTTGCCCAGATTCCACAGGTCTGATGAGTGGCCTTTTGCTTAACCAGTACTGGAGTGAGTCTCCCTAAAGTTTTTAGTGGGTCCATTAAAACAGATTCAGTAAAAGGGAGAAAATTCAATGATGGGCAGAGTGGGTTAAGAGAAGCTGGCTCCTGTGTTTGTGCCTTGTTCTCCTTCCAGTAATGGTGGCTGCCAGACCTCAGCTAACACTCC
>NW_028094297.1:150906-157888 GCF_014824575.4 Sturnira hondurensis
TTGTGACCACGTGTCTCAAGCTCTTTAGATTCTATATTTCCCCTACTATTCTTGCCCTCCCCCCATCTATTTTCTACCTACTGTCTATGCTACTTATTTTCTGTATCTTCTCCCCACTTCTCCTCCTCCCACTCCCCTGTTGCTAACCCTCCATGTGTTCTTCATTTCTATGGTTCTGCTCCTGATCTAGCTGTTCTCTTGGTTTGCTTTTGTTTTAGGTGTGGTTGTTAGTAACTGTGTTTGCTGTCCTTTCACTGTTCATATTTTTTATCTTCTTTTTCTTAGATAAGTCCCTTTAACATTTCATATAATAAGGGCTTGGTGATGATGAACTCCTTGAATTTGGTCTTATCTGAGAAGCACTTTATCTGCCCTTCCATTCTAAATGAAAACTTTGCTGGACAGAGCAGTCTTGGCTATAGGTCTTTGGATTTCATGACTTGGAATACTTCTTTCCAGCCCCTTCTTGCCTGAAGGTCTCTCTTGAGAAATCCGCTGACAGTCTGATGGGAACTCCTTTGTAGGTGACTGTCCCCTTATCTCTTGCTGCTTCAAGGATTCTCTCCTTCATTTTCATCTTGGCTAATACTTATAATGTGCCTTGGTGTGTTCTTTCTTGGGTCCAACTTCTTTGGGACTCTCTGAGCTTCCTGTGTGAAATTCAAGAACACATTTGTCTATTATTTCTATTGTTTCCCTTGCCCAGGAAGATATATCAAATAAGATATTACTAACTAAAATATCTGAGATTTCACTATCTATATTTTCATTTAGGAGTTGGTTTTGTATCTTACAATTAAGTCTTTAACACATTTTTACTTTATTTTTGTATATGATGTAACAAGTTGGCCTATTTTCACTTTTTGCATGTATCTGTTCACTTTTCCAATACACTTTATTAAACAGTTTCTTTACTCCATTGTATGTTCTTGCCTCCTTTGTTAAATATTAATTTACCTTAAAGTTGTGGGTTTATTTCTGGGTTTTCTATTCTGCTTCATTGACCTATATGTCATTGTTTCTGGTGCTACCATGCTGTTTTAATTACTATGACCTTGTAGGATAATCTGATATCAGATAGTGTGCTTCCTTCAACTTTGGTCCTCTCTCTCAGTATTGCTGTGGCTATTTGAAGGGTTGTGGCTCCATATAAATTTTGGAATATCCATTCTAGTTCTGTTAAATATGCCATTGGTATTTTAATAAGAATTTTGTTGAACATATAAGTTGCTTTGGGACGTATGGACATTTTGATAATGTTAATTCTTCTGCTTTAAATGTATATATATATTATTTTTAGAGAGAGGGGAAGGGAAGGAGAGAGGGAGAGTGACATCAGTATGTTGTTGGCTCTCACATGGCCTCCACTGGGGACTGGGCCCACAACCCAGGCATATGCCCTGACTGGGAATCAAGCTGTGACCCTTTGGTTTGCAGCCCATGCTCAATCCACTGAGCTACACCAGCCAGGGCTAATAATGTTAATTCTTCTTATCCATGAGCCCACTACATGCTTCCATGTGTTTGTATTTGATTCAGTGTCTTTCTTCACTGTCTTATAATATTCTGAGTGCAAGTCTTTTACCTCCTTGGTTATATGTATTCTAAGAATTTTTTTAATGCACTCATAAATGGGATTGTTTTCTTAGTTTCTCATTCTGATAGTTCATAGTTGGTGTACAAAAATGCAACCGACTTCTGAATATTTATTTTATATCTTGCTATTTACTGAGTTCATTTATTGGTTCTAGTAGTTTGTTGTTGGAAATTTTAGAGATCTTTATATACAGGATCAAGTCATTTTCAAATAATGACAGTATCACTTCTTCCTTTCCAATTTGGATGCCTTTTCATTCTTCTACTTGCCTAACTGTTGTGGTTAAGGCTTCAGTCCTGTGTTAAATAAGAGTAGTGAAAGTGGACGTCACTCTCTTGTTTCTGATCTAAAAGACAATGTTTTTGTTTTCCACCATTAAGTATGATGTCAGCTGTGGGGTTGTCATATATGGCCTTTAAAGTGTTGAGATGTGTTCCCTTTTTTCCCACTTTGCTAAGTGTTTTTATCAAAATGTGTGCTGGTTTTGTCAAAAGATATTTTTGGATCTAATGACATAATTATGTGGTTTTTATCCTTCATTTTCTTTATTCTGTGGATCATGTTTATTAATGTGCAGATATTGCACTGTACCAACCTGACAACTTAGGAGTGAATCCATGTGATCATGGTGTGCGATTTTTTAATGTATTTGTGGATTTGATTGGCTAATATTTTGTTGAGAATTTTTGCACGTAAGTTCATGAGGAATATAGGTCTATAAGTTTGTTTCTTTACAGTGTCTTTATTCAGTTTGGAAGTTAGGGTAATGCTAGCCTTGTTAAAAGAGCTTGAAGTATTCCCTCCTCTTGAAATTCTTAGACTACTTTGGGAAGAATAAGGGTTAGTTCTTCTTGGAATTTTTGGTAAAGTTCACCTGTGAAACCATCCAGTCTAGGAATTTTAATTTTTTGTTACTATTTGAACTTCTTTAATTGTAATCTGTCTATTCAGATTTTCTTTTTGACTCAATTTTGAGAGATTTTATGTTTTTAAAATTTATTCATTTCATCCAAGTTGTTCAATTTGTTGTCATATTTGTGGTATTTTCTTATAATCCTTTGTAACTTGGTGGTGTATCAGTTGTTACTTCTACACCTTCATTTCTGATTTTATTTTTGGGGACTCTCTTCTTTTTTCCTTTTGAGTCCTGTGAAAGTTGTGTCAATCTCCTTTATCTTTTTAAAGAACCAAATCTTGATTCAATTGATTTTTTGTTTTGGTTTTTCATCTCCATTTCATTTATTTCTGCTCTGATCTTTATCATTTTGTCTTCTTCTACTCGCTTTGGGTTTTGTATGCTGTTCTTTTTTGTTCCTTTAAGTGTAAAGTTAAATTGCTTATTAGAAATTTTTCTTGTTTCTTAGTTAGGCCTATAATGCTATAAATTTTTCTCTTAGGGAAACTTTTGCTTTACCTCATAGATTTTGAGCTATTCTCATTTTTATGTGTTTTAAGGTATCTTTTGATTGATTCCTTGACTTCACTGATAACCCATTTATTGTTTAGTTACATGTAATTTAGGCTCCATGTCTTTGTGTGTTCTTCAGTTTTTTTCTGTGATTGAGTTCTAATTTCTTACCACTGTGGTCAGAAAAGATGCTTAATATGATTTCAATGTTAAATTTATTGAAACTTATTTTGGGTCCTAACATGTGGACTTACCTAGATAATGTCCCACATGAACTTGAAAAGAACGTATATGTATTCTGCTCCTTTGGGGTGAAATTCTCTGAAATTTTCAGTGAAATCCATGTCATCCAGTGTGTTACTTGTATCCACTGTTTACTTGTTGATTTTTTGTCTGAAATATCTATTCATCAATGACAAAGGGGTGTTAAACTCCCTTACTATGACTGTATTACTGATGATCTTTCCCTTTACGTCCATTTCTCCTTCAATTTTAAATGAGAGCCCTGCTGGGAAGACTAATCTTGTTTGTAGGTACTTTTATCACTTTGAATATATTCTGCCAATCACATCTGGCTTGAAAAGTTTCTGTTAGGAAATCAGCTGACAGTCTTATTGGAACACCCTTACAAGTAACTAACCGTCATTGTCTCCCTGCCTTTAAGATTCACTCTTCGTCTTTACCCTTTACCACTTTAATTACAATGTGTCTTAGTGGGGGCCTTTTTGAGTTTCACTTTTCTTCAGACCTTTCTGTACTCTCTGGACTTGTGTGTCTTTTTCCTTCACCA
The DNA here is from genome assembly GCF_014824575.4 of Sturnira hondurensis. NCBI lineage: Eukaryota > Metazoa > Chordata > Mammalia > Chiroptera > Phyllostomidae > Sturnira > Sturnira hondurensis. Next base: position 154,702 of record NW_028094297.1, read on the forward strand.
GGTGAGTGTAGTTTTCAGTCATTATTTTTCAAATAGGTTCTCTAGCCCTTGCTCTCTTTTTCTCCTGGTACCTATATAATGTGGATGTTCTCCCATAGGTTCCTTAAATTATAGCTTTTTTAAAACACTTGTTTTCAAAGTATATTTTATTGATTATGTTTTACAGTTGTCCTATTCTTCTTTTTCCCCTTTATGCCCTTCTTCCCAGTACACCCGCTCCCTCCAGCATTCCCTTCTTAGTCCATGTCCATGGGTCATAAATATAAGCTCTTTGGCTTCTCTATTTCCTATACTACTTTTAGCCTCCCTTTGTCTATTTTCTACCTACCAATATATAAATCTGTGCATGAATTACATAGGCTTGTCTGATTCAAGGAGTAGTTTAACTAGAATCTCAGCTTTGGGTGTTGAGGGTGGGGCTTGATGCCTTCTCCTTAAATCTATGGGGAAGTTTATTCCCTTTACTGGTTTACAAGACCAGCATAACAAATATACTATGTGCACTCTTCATTTTAGAAGGCGATTTTCTATGATACTAGTTATAGGCATGAGAATTAGGAGGATTAGAAAATATAGGACGGATGCTGTCTGACCAGTAATGATATAGGGATGTTCAACTGGTTGTCCTCCAATTCATGTTAAGGTGAATAGGACTGCTACAAGATATAGGTAGTCAGAGAAGAAGTAGAAGTTTTGTACTTCTATGCTTCTTATTCACGGTAACTTTTTCCTCATTCTCCTCCTCCCCGCTCCCTTCTGGTATCCCTCCATGTGATCTCCATTTCTGTGATTCTGTTCCTATTCTAGTTATTTGCTTAGTTTGCTTTTTTTTTAAGGTTCAATTGTTAACAGTTGTGGGTTTGTTGTCCTTGTACTGTTCACAATTTTAATCTTTTTCTTTTTCTTAGATAAGTCCCCTTAACATTTCATATAATAATAGCCTGGTGATGATGCACTCCTTTAACTTTACCTTATCTGGGAAATACTTTATCTGTCCTTCCATTCCAAATGACAGCTTCACTCGAGAGAGTAATCTTGGATGCAGGTTCATGCCTTTCATGACTTTGAATGCTTCTTTCCAGTCCCTTTTTGCCTGTAGCATTTCTTTTTAGAAATCATCTGGTGGTATTATGGGAACTCCTTTGTAAGTTATTCTCTCCTTTATTCTTGCTGCTTTTAAGTTTCTCTCCTTACCTTTTATCTTGAGTAATTTAATTATGGTGTGTCTTGCTGTGCTCCTCATTGGGCCCAATTTCTTTGGGACTCTCTGAACTTCCTGGACTTTCTGGAAGTCTATATTCTTCTCCAGATTGAGGAAGTTTTCCTTCATTACTTTTTCAAATAAGTTTCCAACTTCTTGCTCATCCTCTTCTCCTTCTGGAACCCCTACAATTCAGATGTTGGAACATTTGAAGTTGTCCCAGAGGTTCCTAAGCCTCTCCTAATTTTTTTTGAATTCTTGTTTCTTCATTGTGTTCCAGTTGAAAGTTTATTTCTTTTTGTTCCAAATCATTGATTTGAGTCCCAGTTTCTTTCTCTTGACTGTTAGTTCCCTGTATATATATATTTTATTTTAGTTTGTATAACTTTCACTACTTTCTTTATTTGGTGTCCTTATTCAACCATTTCTGTGAATGGTTGAATCCTAATTACCGGTGTTTGGAACTCTGCATGTGTGATAGGTTGGCTCTCTCCTTGTCCCTTAGCTCTTTGTCTGGAAGTATGACCATTCTTTCATTTGGGCTATACTTCTTTGTCTTGGCACACTTATTACATTGCAGAGGATGGAGCCTTGAGTATTCACCAGGACAGAGACAACACACTTCTCTGCATGATAGTGCACTATGTGTGGGAGGGAACAATGCCACTTGCTCAGGTCTCCCTCCCCCCATCTCACACTTTCAAGTAACTTGCAGTTTCTCCTGACACCACAGATTTTTACAGCCAGAGGTTCTGAGGCTTTATTTTCTTGATGCTGGGCTCTGGGTTGCATGATCTGTCCCCCTCCCCAGCTGTTCCTCCTCCTTATCGGCTTGTGAATGTGGGATTACTCAGCCTGCCAGCTGCTGCCTCACACCCTGGCCCACCAGACATCACCTTGCCACACATCCTCTCTGCCCTGGTTGCCCATCTCCACCCTGCCTACCAGTCTGAATGAATATTTCTTCTTTCACTTCTTGGTTGTCAGACTCCCATACAGTTTGATTTTCTGGCAGCTGTGATTGTTTCTTGTTTTTATTTATTTTTTAATATAATTTTTTTATTTAATTCTTGTTCAAGTACAGGTTTCTGTCTTATATTCCCAACCCTGCCCGCCCCCCGCCCCATGCTCCCCGCCTCCCTCCCATTTCCACCCCCCACCCTTAGTTATTGTCCATGTGTCCTTTATACTTGTTCATGTGAGTCCATTCCCTTTTCCCCTGTGATTCTCTCCCCTCTCCCCTCTGGACCCTGTCAGCCTGTTCCATATTTGAGTGTCATTGGTCATATTTTGCTTGCTTGTTTGGTTTGTTTAGATTCCTGTTAACGGTGAGATCATATGATATTTGTCTTTCACCGCCTGGCTTATTTCGCTCAGCATAATGCTTTCCAGTTCCATGCATGATGTTGCAATGGGTAGTAGTTCCTTTTTCCTTTCTGCAGCATAGAATTCCATTGTGTAAATGTACCATAGTTTTGTGATCCAGTCATTTACCGATGGGCATCTAGGTTGCTTTCAACTCTTGGCTATCCTTAATTGTGCTGCTATGAACATCAGGGTGCATGCGTTCTTTTGGATTGGTGTTTCAGGGTTCTTGGTTGCTCCCTTCTTTTGGTTCTCTGAGGAGATGAAGCACATCTACCTACACCTCCATCTTTGCTGGAACACCAAAAAGCGAAACTCTGTTTTCTTATTGCTCTTCTGATTTGGTGTGTTTTGCTACTTTGTTTTCCAACTCTTGATTTTATCCTCTCTTTTATCCAGTGTGTTGTTGAATTGTTTTAGTGTATTCTTCATTTTAGGTTTTTTTTATTTCTGACTAGTTAAATTTTATGGTTTTTATGTCTTCTTTGTGCTTTCTGTCATTTTGTGAAAGCTTTCGCTGATTTTCTCTATTCCTCTCAGTTGTTTAACCATTGCTTTGAACTTCATACCTGGTATATTGCTTGCCTCCATTTCATTTAGTGTTTAGTGTTTTTTCTCTCT
>NW_028094297.1:162004-186822 GCF_014824575.4 Sturnira hondurensis
CATAAATCTTCCCCTGTGAACATGTCTGGGTAACCAGATCCATATCATAAGAAACAGAGCAACACCAATACACCAGAGTCTTTCCCTTCCCTGTACCCTTTTCCAACCAATTTCCCTGACGATGAAATTGATTTCCAACTGACAATCCTGATTTCCAACTCCAAATATTAGGTTTTCCTTTTCTGAAATTCATATTAGTGGAATGATACGGATGGACTCTTTGACTTTCTGATTTTTTCACTCAGCACTCGAATTGGGAGATATATCCACATGTCATGTAGTTTTATTTTTTCATTTTAATTACTATATAGTATTCAATTGTGAAATTATACCAATATATATTTGTTCTTGATGGTCATTTGAAGAGTTTTCAGTTTGTTTGATTTTTTTGCCAAAACTACTATTACAAACAATCTTGTTCAGATTTTTGGTACATTCATTTTTAGTTCAACTTAAAGATTCAATTCCTAGATAATACGATATGTGGAGATTTAAGACACACCACTGAGGAGTTTTTCAAAGTAATCATATGATTTACAATGACACTAGCAGTGTGTGAAAGTTTCAGTCCCACACTCTCTCCATCACTTAGTACACTATGTGAATTTCACTTTAGTCATCTTGGTGAGTGTGTATCATACTATGGTTATAATTTACATCTCCTTGTTGTCTAATGAAGTTGAGAAACTTGTGATGTTCGTTGGTCTACTTCATTTGAATATCTATTTTGGAAAGGACCCATTCAAGTTTTTTGCTTATGTTCATATGCTTTGATTGTCTTGTTAAAATTGATTTGAAAGTGTGTGTCTTTGTGTATTTCTATGTGGGTGTTGTACCTGTATGCATGTGTATATAAGTGTATATATATTCCATTGATAAGTTCTTGTTATTATATGTATTTCAGACATCTTGCCTGATTCTGTTGTGTTTTAGTTTCTTAATGGTGTCTCGATATTCCTAGTCTTAATTTAGGCCAATTTGTCATTACTTCCTTTACAATAACAATTCATATCTTATTTAAGAAACATTTGCTTACTATCAGGCTATTAAGAAGTTCCATTTTTCCTAAAATATAGACTTTTCACCTTTCAGATGCAAATCTATAATGCGTTTGAATGGTAAAGCTGCAGCTATGTTTTACACCCACAGAGATACCCAGCTGACCCTGTGCAATTTACTAAAAACAAGTCCGTTTCTCACTCTACTGCAGCCGGGTTTGTTATAAATCAGTTCATACATATGCAGGTTTCCTTATGAACTCGATTTTTCTATTCATGCATCAGCACCATTCTGCTCTAATTAATATAGCTTAAAGTATGACTGAGAATCTATTAGTATAACATCTCTAGTTTTATTTCACTTCAAGATCATGCTGTCATTCATGGGCCTTTTGCATTTCCATAAATATTTCAGCTCACCAATTTCCATTCTTTTTAAAATGCTGTTATCTGTATTAGGATTATGTGTAGAGTATTGATCAAGAAATGACCAGTTTACAACCTTCTTTTTTATTTGGGATTTCTTTAAATTACTTTAATAAGACTTTCTATTTTCAATGTAAAAATATTACACAGTCTTGTTAGATTTATTCTATATGTTATCTATCTGTTATTTTAAATAATGGCTCCTTTAAATTTCATTTAATAATTTTCATTGAGCATATACAGAAATGCAACTGGTTTCTGTTTTAATAATTTCTCTGTTGATTTTTTCAAGTGTTTTTATATACATTATCAAGTCATTCATGAATAATAACATTGAATTCTTCTTCTACAAACCTTGTAAGTTATTTTCAATATTTTGTTTATTTATTTTCAGAGGCTGGGGAAGGGAGAGGGAAAGAGAGGGAGAGCAACATGACTCTGTTGCCTCTTCCATTCCCCCAGGTGGAGACCTACCCAGGCATGTGCCCTGACAGGCAGTGAAACCCGTGACCTTTCAGTTCTGAGGCAGGCACTCAATCCACTGAGCCACACCAGCCAGGGCTTATATATATATTTCTTTATTTTCTACTGTGCTTTCTAGAACATCTAATACAATATTGAACAAAAACAGTCAATTGAGCACTCATGTTCTTTTCTGCTTTTTACTCTTGCTTATTAAGTTTTGATTTTCCTGTTCTTTTCAAGCAAATCAAAGCCACTCCAGAGTCACTGTTGTCTGGGACACCTTCGCTCTCTGTATCCACACATCAGGTGATTCTTAAGGTGGGAGCTTTGATCATTAATTTTCTAATATGTGTATTTAAATATAATTCACTTGAAAACTTCTTTATCTGTACCCTACAGCTTTCGAAGTACCATAGTTTATTATCATTTAGTTGAAAATATATACTTTAATGATTACTGGAATGTTTTATTAGATTTCCAATAGTTCCACTTTGATCAGATACCATATTCTGTCTGGTTTTCTTTCTTTGGTGCTTATTGACATTTTCTGTATAACCAATCACTCAACTTTTGAAAGAAGTGAATCTCACTATGGCAAGACTCCAGAAAACAAACCCAAATGGAAAGCGATAAATAAAATGTCCAAAATCAGGTTTTTTATGTTAGAAAAAGTTTTCAGCACTATGAAGTATGCCACAAAAACTAAAGGGAAAACTATAACAGGCCCATACTGAGCTCTCTATCTGCAGAATTCCTCCCAGCTGCATGAGTCAGCTTTTGGTGCTTTCTAACTAAGCACCAGGAAACATCTTCTCATTTTATCTAAAATGATCAAACTGACTTTTGGGGTAGATTCGGTGAGGGGGGGTGGAGTAAACAGATGGGCATTGCCCAGTGGTGGTGAAGATGCTTCTCCTGGGATTTCTTCAAAGTAAAGGTGGCTGGGTTGTTTCAATTCTGAATTATTATTTATTTCTTGGCCCACTCTGCCCCTGGAGGGGTGAAGTATCTTAGCTAAGTGGTAAATTTAAAAGAATGGCTGAAATGTCCTACTCATCACCTCTTTCTTTTCCCTGGAGTGAGTTTATGCTCTCTATTGAGAGACACATTCTTCCTAACTCTCTCTGGCTAGGGTGTGAAATCAAATTTTCCAGCTTGACTACTGACAATAATAATGGCAATAATTTGGCTCCATTTCCAACCATTTGTTTTATTTCTTAATGTTACAGCTTAGTAGTTAAACAATCATACACTTTACACATGAAAAATCTAAACAAACCTTTTGCCAACCAAACATTATAAAGGTTTTAGTATAGTGCCTTTCATGAATAAATTCTTACTAAATTTTAATAGATATAATTTTATTTGCTACTTTTTAATTTAATATATATGGGAATCCCAAACTCATTACCATATCACCGTGTTCTGAAGATTTGTTTAATAAATGAATGTAGAAAAACATGAATATTAATAGAATAAATATATAGAGTATATTGCTTTAAAATTGTTCTATGAATTCTATGTGTCACGTGTTTTCTATGGAATGTGAAATAAAATATGATTAATCTTTGTGTAGAGACACACTGAAAAGCATACTAAGAAAAGGAAAGAAATCGCCCTGGCTGGTGTAGCTCAGTGGATTGAGCTTGGGCCTGTGAACCAGATGATTGCAGTTCGATTCCCAGTCAGGGCACATGGGTTGCAGGCCAGTTCCCAGCAGGAGATGCATGAGAAGCAACCATACATTGATGTTTCTATTCCTCTCTCCTTCCCTTCCCCACTAAAGATAAATAAATAAAATACGAAAAAAAAGAAAAGGGAAGAACCAAAAGAGAGCAAGCACATGCATGCCAGAACTAGGAGGCAATTATGAACTGCCTCAGGCAAAACTTTGTTTCCTACCTATGTTAATTCTGCCCCATTCAGCTATCTTGGGTGTGTTTAGTTCAAAGCATTCATCCAGTAAAATTTCCCGGATATTGAGAACATTCTGACATGAGTGATAATGAGATACTATGTGATGTGGTTGCCAGAAATAACGTTACACCAGCCAGCTTCAACACTCCTACATGGATCCTCTAAAGTGTAAGTAACCCCCCAGAAGAAACTAAAGTCTAATCTTATGTTTCATGGCTTGTTTATCAGGGACAAAATAACCATTGGATCCTGAAGATCAATAAAAGAAGTTAGTTATTCTCTTTCTGAAGTGAAAATAATCTTGCTAAATCCAAGGTCACTAAAGAGGTATGGACGATATTCGATCAGATTTCATGCATATTTTTGCACTTTGTCTGGATATTCAAAGACTATGCACAACACTTTACCAGATTATAATACAGTTCGAAGTTGCGTTTCTGTAAAATAAGTTTTCTTTTTCTAATTTCCTCTCAAATTCTCTTATTTTCACAATATTAAAGTACAGATGTCCCTTCTATCTCTATATATATATGTTTAAAATAATCCAAACAATTTTACCACATTTCCAGATAATTTTGAATTGAGAATAATTGCATGAAAATCTTACAGTAAATAGTATGGACAACCAGCATACTTCTTCAAAAAGTGATTGTTCAATTTTTTAAAAATATATTTTAATGAGCTATTAACCAGAATGATGTGTGTGTGTGTGTGTGTGTGTGTGCAAAAAACTGGGTACACAGTCAGGATAGAAAGTCTAAGTGACAAAAAAGAGCACTGTAAATTGAGAAGAGGCATTCCGAGGTGCAACCTGATTTCCAATTCTGCCAAAATAGCTATGTAATCACAGAAAACTTCATTTTTTTTGTGCCCAGTTCTCCCAATGGGAATAATCATATCTTGTCTGAGTGCGATTCTCCCCAGTCATAAAAAATCACTGCTCTCATTGAGATGAATGTTAAGAGTCAAACGTGACTCTTCTGTAAGTAAGGGTGCCTGCTGGGGGAAAGCCAGAATGTCTCTAGAGGAAGGAAAGATCACGGATGTTTTAGCAGATAGTTTGCATCGAGATGAAAGAGGAGCTTGTGAGGTTTGGCGTTACCAAATCACATGCAGAATTAGGAATCAAAAAGAAAAATTCCGACCATAAAAGCCAGAAAAAGATGAATTGTGTGAGTGTTTGCGCGTTACTATTTCTGCGGGACAAGGGGTCTGGAGAAGCCAGGAAGTCTGTCCTTTGGGAAACTCCTTAAGGAGACTCCCCAGGAGACTCCCCTCCCTGGCCTTCCCTGCCCACAGTGACTCAGCCTGCTCCCAGACCTACAAAGGGTTCTAGAATCCCAGGTCAGCCCTCCCCAAGGCAGACCTTTGCTGTAGGCATGTTCATCCCATGGGTTTGAAGGACGGCTAGCGGTGGCTTTTTGCGTGGAAGAAAGGGTGCAGAAAGAGCCTCAACCTGTGGCTTAATTTGTCCAACTACATTTATAAAAGGCCACTTTCGGTGGTAAATGGAGCTGGGAGTGGCTGTGTGGCTTTCATTTGTACTCCGGAGCTCACAAATACTAGGAGTGGGCAAGTTCCAGGCTGTTTTTCATTTGGTAAAAATACGAAGACACACCCACACACACACCCACACACACACACACCTATATATATTAATTTATAAATGGATTTTTCTCCCTAGCCTCTCTTTACACTGACATGTTATTTTACTGATTTGTGAGTCAGGAGAGATGAAACTGTCATCTCTGGTGTCTTCATAACCCACATGTGTTACTGTTTGTCTGAATGAAAGGCCCACTGCCTGCAGTCACCAACAGGGCTTCTCACCTCCTTTGGCCTGGCAAGTCGGGAGTCTGAGCACACATTCCACAGGGTTACTGCTGGAGGGTGATTGAGGCATATACCATAGTTTATTGTGTACAATACTTGAAGAAGTTAATTCTTTCTAGGAAAAGTGTTTGGTTTAGTCTGGTTGTAAACTATAGAACAGGTAAAACCAGGAATAGTATTCCAAAGTGTGTAATTTGTAAATGAACTACTTGACCTCAGTTAATTTACAAATGGTCAGTTACACTTTAATAAACAGGAAAAGGAGGTTTACCATTTGAAATTATCCTGATTAAAATAGTTCTATTTACCTTGATTTTATCTATGTATAGAAACTTTTCAGCAGGCTCGAGTACAAAAATGAAGCAACAGTGATTCAGATTCAGCCACCTCATTTAATCTGGTTCCAGAGGCCTCTGGGCTGTTTGGCAGTTGTCCATGGGAGACAGAATTCTAAGGGTTTAGCACTTGAGGCTTGCAAAACTTTTGTTGTCAGTGCTTACTTCTTGTTTGTATAAAATGGTTGAACATATTATCTTTGATTTCAAATCATATACATTCTGCAAAATGCAAGAGCTGTTTGGGAAATAAACATTGATAGAATGTAGTGTCTGTTGATAAAATCAACTTGTATAAAGGACCCATGAACAAAGATAATGGGGGAGGGGGAAGAATTGAATACAGGAAGTAGGATGGGTAGGGCAGAGGAGAGTAATGGGGGAAAATGGGGCAACTGTAATTAAACAGCAATAAAAAGTAAAATAAAATATCAAAATGCAACAACTTTCACTGTTGTTACAGTGCATACAATGTAACTTTCTCTTTAGGACTCTGGAGCTTATTCAAGAGGATGGGTCTTAGTATCTGAGGGTTGCCACAATTAGTTACTCTAAACAGTTCCCTGATAATGCTGAGTCAACTTGGACATCTTTACTTGCTACCATAATACGTGAGTACCTTAGCCATAAGTACCCATCCAGTGTGTGAATGGGTGGTTTTTGCACCTTGATGGAAGTCTTACTCAAAGTGCCGACAAACAGCTTCAATGTTTATAGTCATTTCACATTACCAGGAAGCCCTCAAAGATGGAACCCGGGCAGGCTTGCCACAAAGGCTGTGTACCTACACTTGCCACCTATCTAAGTCCATTAAACATATTGTTTAGGACATATGCCCCATCATATAATAAATAAGCATGGATTGAAATATTTCAACAAAAATGAAGGTCAGGAGTGGTGGCCTAAGAAATAAAACAGAAAGTATAGCAAAGGAAAACAGAAAAGGAGACGAGAGAGGGTTTTCTGGGAGAGTAGGAGAGTGAGAGGGAGGTCGAGAAAGAAACGTGGAGTCAGAGTCATGGACTTAAGATTTAAATTGAGACCAGTCACTGTAGTAGTGTTATTTTCTATAGTTTTGTTTCAGCCCAAGCTAGGTAGAAGGTTTAATTTAATCAGGGTTCAGGTTTTGCAAAACTAAAAGGCTGAGGACCAGCAGAGGCAACAAAGTTGCATAGTAAAAAGGGGGTAACCAGAATGAGTTATCATCAAGTATTTACTTAATACATTCTCTAAGATATGGTTATCAAAAATGACAAATTTAACAATAATAACTAGCATGGTTACTTTCTATGTGTCAAGCACAGTTAATCTTGAAAATTCCCTTTTAGATAGGCGCCATTATTAACTTCATTTTATAAATGGAGAGACTGAGCAATTAGTCCTGGCTGGTGTGGGTCAGTGGATTGAGTGCCAACCTGTGAATCAAAGGGTTGCCAGTTTGATTCCCTGTCAGGGCACCTGCCTGGGTTGCAAGCCAGGTCCCCAGTGTGTGTGGGGGGGTGGGGGGCAAGAGGTAACCACACATTGATGTTTCTCTCTCTCTCTTTCTCTCTTCTTTCCTGTTTGTAAAATAAAAAAATAGAAATGTTTAAAAAATAAAAGGAAAAGAATAAATGGACAAACTGAGTAGTTAAATACTCTAAGTCACATAACTCATTTATTTAACTAGTAAGTATGACACAGTCATAAAAAACCTACAGGAAATACAACCAGGATGAAATCAATACTGTGAAATTTAAAATAAATCGTTAATTAATGCAATATTTTGGGGCTGGGAAGTAGATTATTCTGTGGAATGTAGGAAATAGTAGTAGTACTTAGGGTATAAAACTAAAATAGAATAAAATACTTTGGAACTAGTTAACCAGTGATCATTAGGGAGATAGAAGAAAATGGGCAGCCTGACAAAAATAAGTAAATTGCCATGAGTAAATATTTGGAGATTTAGATTCTTCAAGCAGGAAGATTTCATGAAAATATACCAACAAAAAGATCTTATTTATGTAATACTAAAGTGATTCCACAAAATAGAAAGATTCTATTTAAGAGCCTTGAAGAAAAAATAGAATCTTAAATGTAACTAAAAATTACAAATATGACAAAGATCATTTAAAATATCACACTTTCCAAATTAAAAAACTGAGTAATGGAACAGAAATAGGCAGCCATGGAAACTGAATTTTCTTAAAAGTTCAATGAAATAACTATCCTATAAATAAAAATATAAAAAAGAGAAAGATATTGTGTATTAGAAAAATGGAAGAGAGGCCGAGAATACCCTGTAGATAAAAATAAGGGATTCAGAGAGACAGAAAAATAACAAAACAAAATTAATTTTAAAAATGATTGTAGACAAATGTTTCACCATGCTGAAGAATAAATTAAAATTTTACATGAAATGTGCCAAATAAATCCTAACCAGTCCATTTAAAAAAAGGCTCACACTGGAAACATTTCATCATTTGAAGACAAAATATTTACCCTTGTCAGAACACAATTTTTTTTTATTTTGAAGAAAGGGAAATCAGACCCCTGTTGGATTTCTCAACTGTAATAATGGAAACTAATCCATGGCTTCTGAGAAAAATAAATGTTTGTGCCAAAGAATCTCCTGCCAAAATATTACTCATGTAGGAAGACAAAAGTAAAATATTTTGGGAACATTTAATAGTTCATACAGTATTCTTCTCATTTACATTTTGAGAAAATTAATAGAAGTATTTTTACCAAAAATAACTTAACTAGTATAAGTATCCCAAAATAAAAAGAAATGAACCTGTGAACAGCATTAAACATAAACTAGGAAAATGAGTAGCGAAATGTACACACTGTTTGTGAGCTTGGAAACTTCTTGAAAAGGATTTTCAAATAGAAAAGAAACTAGAACTTCTTCATAAAAAATATTTGTAACATGAGAGAAACTTACTCAAAATATAAAAATTAACAAAAACAACCATCTTTTAAAAAACATGTGAAGATGAGTAGAAGTTTTTTCAGAAGCAAATATTCAAATGTTGATTAAACTCACTCATTCTAGTATGACAGTTTAAGCAATCTTTTTATTGCATTTATTTGGCTTATATCAGTCATTAAAATTATATAGGTTTAAGTGTACAATTCTACAACACCTCATCTGCACATTGCATTGTGAGCTTACCATCTGAAGTCTAGTCTCCTTCCATCACCACTTACCCATTTTACCCTCCTCCACCTGTCCCACCCAACCTTCCCTCTGGTAGTCACCACACTGTTGTCAGTGTCTATGAGGATTTTTTTTGTTTGCTTAATCCCTTCACCTGTTTCACTCAGCCTCATCATAGCCAGCCTCTCCTCTGACAGCTGTCAGTCCGCTCTTTGTATCTATGAATCTATCACTGTTTCGTTTATTCTGTTCATTAGATTTCACATATAATTGAACTCAAATGGCATTTGTCTGCCAGCAATCCTTTAACACAGTGGAACAAAGTATCCATTGATTTTCCCCTTGTCACTGACCCTCATTGCCTCTCACATTCTCATTCACCTTTTTACCCATCAGAGCTTTCATTGTACTTCAATCACTATGCTTTGTCAATCACACATCTTATCTCCTCTAGTCCATCCTCATGTTTGTCTGCCAAAACCTCAATCTTGGCAGCTAAAGGTGGCTGGGAAATCTATGTAATCATGCTGACTAGTACCATTTATATTTATAATGATGCAGTCACTACCCCTCCTGCAATCTGGTTTCGCTTTTCTACTTCTCTGAGACTATTTTACACTTTCTTTGCTATTCTCAAATGCCCCAAACCTCTTTCCATTTCACAAAAAAGGCAATCAGAAGAGAATCACCACAAACTTGTCAATCAGCCTATGTGTGTCTGGCCCTATTGGCGGTGAAAGTGAATTCTTTTGTGGTGTCTCAGGAAAGGACGTTCAAAGCATACACACATGGCAGATTTTACTGGCGTGGAGGGAGATAATACACCCTTGGGGATGTAGAGGGCAGGCAGGCTGTAGCAGCAACTGCTCTGAGATTCCTGATAAACCTCCACGAAGTTTCTTCATTCTCCGTAATAAGCAAACTGTTGTTAAACCATCCAACTCACTTCCTGATCCTTCCCAGGGCCTAAATTGACCCCTCCCTTTTTCTAGACCTACGGGGTTTCTGCACATTCTATCTCATCTGATTCTTTCCCCCAATTTTCCAAAGCTTTATGTCACCATTTTGGCTCTTTCTTACCATGCCTGGAACAAAGTAGGAGCACTTCCCCCTGCTCCATCTCGACTTGTACATGTCTTGAAGTTCTACTGCATCATCTAGTTTCTACTGTGCGTGTGCCCAGCAGAAGAATTTCCCCTCCTGCTCCACCCAAAATACCAAAATCTGGCATGTACCTGGCATTCCCCTGGGGAGATTATTCCTGCCTGTTTCAAGGATTAAATCCACTCAGTGGAGGATGCAGTGGTTCCTCACAGGGTGTGAATGAGTCTGTGAATTCTATAGCTTCCTAGTAAACCTAGTTTAATGAAATGCTCTAACTTCCAAATGAAGCAGGCCCAACATCTGATTCAGTTTAGCAATTTATCGAGCTCAATGTCTGATTCTCTTTGCTTCATTTCTTATTAATAACCAGCTAACTACCTACGCTAACCATCCCTTCTGATCTTCTCACCTTTTTCTGTGGTTGTACTATCTCTGTGTCTTACAATGGCTTTTGTAGCAGTGCCTTGATAACTGGATTGTCAAGTCACATAGTTTAGTAGACCTTATGCTCATGTATATTAGGTCAATTTCTCAAAGGCTGAAGATGCAGTTAATAAAGATCAGAGAGACTTGATCCACTCTGCTCAGACAGGATATGCCGCCTTTGATTGCCTTAGTGTCCCACAGATCCAATCTGTGGTGTTAGCAGTCACCACAGATACAACCACACAGAGTTCCCTTTGTTTCCTTTCAACCTCTTGTTTCTCTCTTCACCCCTCCACCAAATGTTGAACACTTTCCTTAGAAGTAACCTTCAGTCCCAAAAGATAATAGTCTTTTTGATATTAATAGGAAATGTACAAACTGGTATTCAGAATCATTAAAATTAGCTGCTTCCCTTCTCTATCCCACACAGGGAGATGAGCTATTATTATTTACACAATGTTGCTCTGTTTTAAAAAAATTTTACATATTGATTTGAGAGAGTGAGAGATTAGTTTGTTGTTGCACTTATTTATGCACTCATTGGTTGCTTCTTATATGTGTCCTGACCAGAGCTCCAACCCATAATCTCGGTTTATCAGCTCTAATGTAACTGAGCAACCCAGCCAGGGTCCACATTTTCTCTTTTATACCCAGTTTTACTTTCTTTTGAAGTTCAACTTTTGTGAGTATTTTAATCAGATTTTACACACACAATATGTATGTATATGTTCAAGGTAGACAAGGATGTCTACTAGGAGAAAGGAGAAGAGAGAAAAGGAATAAATACAAAGAGCACGTTTTTGTTGTTGATATTACAGAACTTCTTGTGACCCTCTCACACCCTTTTTGACAACAAAGCTTAGAGTTCTTTCTATTTCTTTTTCAGGCACAACCTGGGTCAGTGAAGTACTGGATTTGATCTATAACAATGGGGATGCAGAGAAATGTAAACGAGGTGCAATATACAACCAAGTGCCATTCGTGGAACTTATAATACCTGGATATGAAAATGGTATTTTTCTCTTAATGTTCCTTTTCACCATAAAAGTAACCCCTCCTTTTTGTGTGTGTGGTGTTTAGAAGACTTCTGATAGAAAATTATACAGACAGAGCTTGAATAGCTGAATCATAAGTTTCTATAATAGGAGAATAAGAATTTGGTTATTCCAACAACCATACCATACTCCTTTTTCACCCAAAGGTAATATCTATATACGAGGAGATTTTGATGGGTATATTTTTTATTATCGGGCCATGAGGAAGTCTTTAACATTTGAATACTGGATGATCATTATATAGGAAAAATTTAGTGTTAACCCATCCATTTTTTAGTAACCTGTTATTTAGCCACTCTGTCTTTGTGTGTTTTCCATTTTTTTTCTTGCAATTGATTCCTAGTTTCATACCATTATGGTCTGAGAAAATGTTTGATACGATTTCAATCTTCTTAAATGTATTGAGACTTGTCTTTACTGCCAATATTTGGTCTAACCTAGAAAATGTTCCACGTCCACATAAAACTATTGTGTATTCTACTGATATGGGGTGAGATGCTTTGAAGATACCAATTAAATTACTCTGGTCTAGTATGTCATTTAAGGCTGCTGTTGCCTGTTGGATTTTCTGCCTGTAAGATTTATCCATTGATGTAAATGGGGTGTTAAAATCCCTTACTATTGCTGTGTTACTGTTGGTCTCTCTCTTTATTTACGTCCATCAAGATATGCTTTATATATTTAGTTGAATCTATGTTGGGTGCATAAATATGTACAAGGGTTATATCCTTTTGTTGTCTTTTTTAAAAAAGATTTTATTTATCTTTAAAGGGAAAGGGAATGAGAGAGGGAGAGAAATACCAATGTATGGTTGCCTCTTGTGAGTCCCCTGCTGGGAACTGGACTGCAATCCAGGCATGTGCCCTGACTGGGAATCGAACCGTGATCCTTTGATTCACAGGCCCGTGCTCACTCCACTGAACTACAGCAGCCAGGGCCCTTTTGTTGTCTTGATCCATTTTTCATTATTTAGTGTTTTTTATTTCTTTATAGTCTTTATTTTAAAGTTATTTTGTAAGATATAAGTATTATTTTTTGCAAGAAATCTCTATTTCCTTCCTCTTAACTTTTAGTCTGTGTGTTTTTTAACTGTGAGGTGCATCATTTATACATTATATATATCTTATTTTCTTATCCAATCAGCTACCCTATGTCTTTTGATTGGAACTTTTAAGCTATTTGCCTTTAAAGTGATAATTGACAGGCATATATTTATTGGTATTTTATCCTTCAAAACTATCTTTCTCCTTCTTTTTCCTCTTCTTCTTGTCTTTTTTCCTCTCCGCCTCCTCCTTCTTCTTCTCTTTCTCCTCCTTCTCTCCTCCCCACCCTTCGTCTTCCTCCTCAAAAAGATACTTTAACATTTCTCATAATATTGGCTTGGTAGCAATGAATTCCTTTATTTTTGATTGTGTTTATGAAGCTCTTTATTTCTCCTTCAGTTTAAATGATAGGCTTGCTGGGGAAAATAGCCTTGGTTTTAGGCCAGCCTTTTCTGAATCTCCACTTTTGCTATCAGTGTTGATATATCTTCTTCTGTAAATTCTTTGTTATAAGACTTCTATTTTGACATACTTCAGTTGGTTATTCAGACTGATTTTTTTTCTGTGATTTATATTAGTGTATTCTGTATTTGTTTCTAAAAATGCCACCCCGCAGATCATGATGGTATTCTCCTTTCTGTTTTCTTCTATAAGCTTTGCTGTTCCTTTCTTTAAATTTAATTCTTGTTCAAGTACAGTTTTCTGTCCTATATAAGCTTTGTTGTTTCAATAATCATATTTAAATCTAAACATAGTTAATATCTATAATATAACTATTATTTAAATATTTTGATATATTAATATCCTTTATTTTTTCTCATATACATGCCACATACACACCCTTACATTATTTTCTTAATATTTGTTGGTAGTATACACACATAAATCTTTTATCCTGAAACCTTGATTGTCATTATAAATGCAAACATGAATAACATATTTTCTGTTATCTAAGATTATATTGTCTTATTTAATTTCTACAGATACTGTGCTATTGAGCTTTGTCTGCTTGCAAGTCACTTTTCTATGCTACATTATGCAGTGGTTTAAATAGCATCTGGTCCTGCAGAGTACCTCAAAGAGTGGGAGAAATATCTCTGTATCTCTATATCTATATATCTATATAATTACATATTACTAACATAAGTGCTACCATGGGACAACACCATCTTATAGATGAAGAAAAATTTGATCAACATGCTAAAAAAAGTAGGAGCTTTTCTTTTTAGATGCACTAGGTCATTTTACAGAGAGAAAATTCTGTGTACATAGGCTAGCAGATGTGAAATAGCAATGTGTGTGTCAAATTTTACAAGAGGTTCAGTGTGGTTAAAGAATGAATCTGGGATGGCAGGCAGTGATTAATCCTAGATCTGAGGAAGATGTTTAGAGTATGCTTTACCACAGTGTCTTTAATGGAATGACCAAAACATCTGTTATTTTTGTCTTGAAAAATTGATTATAATTTCTGTTTTGTTATACTAATAGTCTTTGTTCATATGTTTATGTTTTCTTTTTTCACTTAAAGTCTATAAATAAACAAAAGTGATAAGATAGTAGAAATAAAGTTTATCATTTTATTCCAGAAATAAAAACCCATATGAAAACTCACAATTTATGGCCTTGCTCTCTAGAGAACTGGGGGAATATCTTCTAGATAGCCTTCTGCCCACCCTGAGGCAAATGGAAACAGACCTTACTAAAGATCTTAAAGTGGTAATGATAGGGAAAGAAAACAATTTGTTCATCACCATAACCTTTTGATATTGAAATAGGAAGTAATTGGTAATGTTTATAAGGTTTAGCATTTTCTCACAAAATTCCATCAGCAGCAGAGTTTCAACTGTTAGAACTCCATAATCCATCTTTGGAAAAATCTCTTTCCAGATATTCCCTTCCTTCTCTCATTCTTGTCCCAGAATATGAGAACTACCACCAGTGAGTGGGGAGTGTAAAAATTCTTATTTCCTTTTTCTCTCAGTAGGAAAAGAGGAAGAAAATCTGAATTTGCTAAGATAAATGGAGATTTCTTCGTGAATGCATTTTCTCTTAGAATATTTTTACTGCATGTGTGGCTGGAAACTCAGTATTGTTAGGTGTGTTTCAGGAGAGAATTAGACTTAATAGAAGTCTGCAGACTTGATGGAAAACTTAATTACCAATGAGGAATAATAATGTCATTTCTACTGAGAAATATATTTAAAATTTCTGCCCATAAGCACATGGGAGGCCTTCAACATAAAATAAATTTTAATCTAACACTAATCATTTAAACATGGACAGAATGAAGAATGTTTAATGTTTATTGATGAAATTCACACAAATAACATTTTAGTGACACAGGTATTTTCAACTCTAACAATCATTAATTTTTTTAAGTTTGATAAGTGATGATACAGAAAAGTATTCTAAATTTTAGAAAATGTTAAGATTTGTTAATTTAATATTTACTGCTATTCTTATTATACTTGTCTTTTCATGTTTCAAGAGATGTTAGTTTCAAAGGAATGAGAGCACAATTGTGTGAGAGTTGAGAAGTTTTTTCATTAAGACAGTTAGGTAGTTGTGCATATCCTGTATCAGGACATAGATATACACACGCAGATCAGAATTTAAAAAAGAGAGAAAATAGGCATTCTGTCAAGGTAAGCAAAAGTTTACAAACTATAAAGGATAGAGAGAAAGTTATGATTTCTTTTTTTTTAAATATTTTTTTTATTTAATTCTTGTTTAATTACAGCTTTCTGTCTTATATTCCCAACCCTGCCCGCCCCCCGCCCCATGCTCCCCGCCTCCCTCCCATTTCTACCCCCCACCCTTAGTTATTGTCCATGTGTCCTTTATACTTGTTCATGTGAGTCCATCCCCTTTTCCCCTATGATTCTCATATTCCCCACAGATGGTCTATGTGGCACAGAATGCTAACGATGTGGCCGTGTCTTACTATTATTTCTACCAAGTGGCAAAATTACACCCAGAGCCTGGTACCTGGGAGAAGTTTCTGCACAAATTCATGACTGGGAAGGGTGAGTCCGACTCTTATTTTAACCAACCATGGAGTTCCATAATTAAAAAGGTGGGTTTTTTATGTATTATTGTTCTTTTGTGAGGAGATATAAAATTCAGGTATAATTTTGTATTTATTATAAACCTAATATGTGCCCAGCATTGCACTAATGTATTAGGAAGACAATAGAAGAAGAATACATAGTTTCTTCCCTTTAAGGATTTTTTGAGGAATATGTGACAGTCAGATTTTTCAGCCCTTTGTCTCACTGTTTCATTAGTACTTGGTGACTACTCCTGGGTACTTTCTTCTCTTATTGTCTGTGTCATTTTATTGTTTTGATTTTATTGAACTCTCTTTTCTTGAACTCTCCCCTCTTTACCATTCCTTCAGTTTTGTTTTATAAATAGAGAATTCTTGAATGAAGATTTTATCTTCAAAGTTTTCTTTTTGCTATCTGTGTATGCTCTCTTTCAGGAAAACTTACTCATACCCATGGTAGTAACTCTACTGTTAATTCTCATATAAACATTTTCTAATAAAAATGTTTATTTGCCTATTTTCAAGTCAGATGCACCCCAATGATATCTTGTAAATTTTTACTTCTGTCATTTTTGGAGTATTTTCTACCCATAGAATATTTACTCATTCTTTTTTTTCCTAAATATTTTCAACTGTATTTCCTAAAAATAAGAATATTCTCTTACATAAATACAGCACTACGATAAAATCCAGGTATTTATATTGATATAATACCATATTCTATGGACCTTGCTCTTACTTTGTCAATTGTCTCAATAATGTTTTTTTTACAGTAATATGTACATATTTCTGGTCCATGATCCAATTCACAATCACTCATCACACATTGCATTTAGTTGTCAAGTCTCTTTATTCTGTGGTCTACCTTTGTCTTTTACGACTTTTACTATTATAAGATCATAAAAAGGACATACCAGTTGTTTTACAAAATGTCATTCAGTTAGTGTTTGTCTGGTTTTTCCTCATGATTACATCAAAGTTATGAATTTTTGGTGGGACACTATAGAGGTAATGTGGAATCCTTATTGCATCATATCAAGAAATACATGGTGTCAATTTATCATTTTCTGGTAACATTAACTTTGATCATCTAGCCTGCCAGGTCCATCCACTGTGAAGTTGCTACTCTTCTTAGAACCAGACATACTTTGCTTCCTCCAGAGCCTTTTCTTCGCCTCTCCATCCCAATACTATTCTCTTTTTGTTTTCCTCTGCTATAACATCTATACTACTTATTGTCTGCATTACTATCTTCCATTTTGTAATTCTCGTTGTTTTTTTTTTGTGTGTGTGTGTCAAAAGTCGTATTCTTTCCCTAAGGCTGTCACAACAAAGTAGTACATACTGAATTGTTGTAACAATGAAAAGTTATTTTCTCACAGTTTTGGAGCTCAAGTCCAAGATCAAGGTGTCCTCATTATTAATTTCTTCTAAGGCCCTTTTCTTTGACATGTAGATGGATATCTTTTCTCTGTGTCTTTACATGTTCTTCTCTCTGTCTATGTCTGTGTTATAATTACCTCTTGTTATAAGGAGACCAGTCTTATGGGATTAGGGTTTGTTTGGGATGTGGAAACTTTCCCCTTTCTCTCTTACTTCTTCTGGATGGTAGAATGATTACAATGACCTAAGGCAGATTAACAAAAAAGAAATAAAATTGTAATACATGCACATGGACAATTCACATAAAAATGAACAATTCAAAGACAGGAAGGGAAAATAATATATATGTCATTCAGAACAAAGAAGGAAGAACAAGAGAAGTAAGGCAAATGCACAAGAACTTTCTAGTAACAAATGTTTATGGCTGTATTAAAACAATGGGAAACACAAAGAGCTTTGATCAAATGGGCTTTGCTAGGATCCTTCCTGTCTACCATTCCTAGTTCATATTAAACTGGAATTATCCACGATGATATCTCCCTTCCTGGAGCACATCCGCTATTTTAAATACTTTTAGTTAGTTAAAGGGAAGGCCAGAGTTTCTTCCTGAGCCTCTGAGCCTTGATTGTTTTTAGTTTAAAATAGTCTGCATATCAGAATGATACACTTGAGGAGACTCATTCTGAACCCCCACAGATCTACCTTAATAACCTTATTTTAATTTACCTCTTTAAAGACACTATCTTCAAATGTAGACATGCTGAGGTACTGGGCTTGGACTTCAACACATGAATTTGGGGGTATACACTATTCAGCCATACTACTCTGCCTTCCAGTCTCCCAAAATTTATGTCCTCACATGCAAAATGGATTCATTACATCTCCAAAGATTCAAAAGTGTCAAACTGTCCCTGCATTAACTCTGAGTCTAAAATCTCATCTAAATGTCATGGAAATTAAGTATAGGTGAGAGCTGAAGTATGAATCACTTTCAAACTGAATTCTTTTATAGTTGTGAACTTATAAAAACAGATAATCTTCTTAGAAAACACAGTGATGGGACAGGCATAAATAATCATTTTCATATGAAACAAAAAGAAGGAGAAATAAGAAAGAAAAAAGAAGGTCAAAGCCTAGCAAGGCAAATTCCATTAGATTTTAAGATTTGAGATTAGTCCTCTGGATTAGGACCTATGCTAATGAGCTCATTTTAACTTAATGACCTCATTATACCTCCTTACATGTCCCATGCCTAAACTCAGTCATATTGTAAAGAACTGATTGGATTTTGAGAAACACAATTCATCTTGTAACAGTACCTCATCCTTTTTTTAGACTTTAAATTCTGTGAGAGCAAGAATGATTTTATATATTTTCATTATGCTGTTGTCTATTTTTCTTGAATGAATAAGTAAACAGTGTATATGTATTAATAATGATAACACAAAGTAACATTTAACAATTTAACCATTCTTTATGTGAATAGTTTTAAGTTTGCAAGGATTTTATCTTTGAATGTATCTTTTGGTTCTTGGTATGACCACGTGAAGGGCTGGTGGGAGAAAAGCAAAGATTATCCTATCCTCTACCTACTCTATGAAGACATGAAAGAGGTAAGAGACAACCACAATTTGTTTACTTTTTAAGAAAACCTAAGCTTCATCTTCTTTGTATTACACTTTCTTTTCCTCTTGATCTATAAATATGACTAATCTAGTATCCTGCTAACTCTGCCTTGAGAATTCATTGTTCACTTGATCCACTTCTTCCTACCACCACTGCTTCCTATTCCAGTTCGGGCAACTCTCTAGACTTTTCAGACTGTCTCATTTTGTGTCTATTTTCCCTCAGAAAGAATGATCTTGAAACCTAAATCAAAATACTGCCAAATTCTATTTTTACAAATCTCTCCATGGCCTCTATTTCTTTGTGAAACATAAAATAATTAAGATAATATATAAAGTTAAACATTATTTAGTTCCTGTCAATCTCTCCAACTTCTACAGGTGCTACCAATTCCTTTCTCTGTAAGGAAATGTCTTCATTTAATGTCTTCACTTAAATGCTACTTCTTCACAAAGTTCTTATACTGCCAAAATGTCAAATAACCTACCTCATTACTATCTACTAGAGCTTGTTTTGCTGCTATTGCTCTCTTCGTAGTAACTACTACCACTCTAATTATTTTATGAAGGTGTTTCTTTACTTATATTTTCTTGTCTCCTCTACTATAATGTAAGCTCCATGAATGCAGAGACTCAAATTATCTTGTCCATAATTGTTTCCCTAAGGGCCATGCACAGTGAAGAAACAATGTAATTTCCTTCTTTATTCTAGTTTTTATTTTCTCATCTATCACCTGATTAATAGAATAGAAAATAACTCCTCCCTAATATGATCTAAAACTTATTTTCATTTATTTAAAAAATGTTTTTCCACATCTTCTCATGGATGGAGAGAGTTGACTTGGAATGGTAACACACAATACAGCGTAGAGATGATGTGTTTTAAAATTTGTACCTGAAACCTGGAAAATTTTGTTAATTAGTGTCCCCAGAATAAATGCAATAAAATAATGTTCCACATTTCTTAAATTGAATTTTTCTCAGATAGCTTGTCTACAACTCTCTTTTCTTTCTAACATGATGTCTATTGTGTGGGGGAAAGGTATATTATATAAGATGTAATAAGAATGAGGATAGCTGGGGTCCCTAGAAACAATGTCCATTGACTTCCCCCTCCACACAGTGTATCTGGTTTATCTGCCTCAATTGCTCAGATTCTAGAACCTTGACTCAACCTCATTTTGATCCCTTAGATTTCTCTGAATTCCTTTAGATGACTATGACTACTGTTCATCTTTCATTTGGAAAATCAAATCTATACCCTCTTGGGAAACCACCTTACTCAGCTAAGGTAGATCTCTCTCTGGTAGATTCCTTAGTCAAGTTGTCAGTCTCTAATGTATCCTATTCAAGTTACTGTGTACCTCTGACTTTGAATTATGCTGATATATTACTCCACTTGAGAGTCCAAAAGCAACAAGTAGTGGGTGGAAATCCTCCTAAAGAGGATAGGCATTTTATTGGAAGGAAAATTTCTAAATGATGTCATAAAAATAATGTTTCAGAAAAAGAAGTCTAGTTTCTTCAAATATGGGATGAAAATCTATGTCTGATGGCAGAAAGGCACAACAACTCAAGGGTCACAGAGTCTCTGTGTCATCAGATCCACCCCAAATTCTCACTACAAGCTTGAGCAGTCCACCTTTTCTCTATCACTGTCCCACTTAATTTTCACATGATAGACTAGGTGCAACTAGAAATTTAAATTTCTTAGTAATTCTCAAACTGGAATAATTAAGGTGATTGTGTAATTTTCAGCAAATTTAGTTCTGTAGCTGGAAGAAATAGATTATTTTAGAGCCACTACAGAAACTCTTTGGTTCTTTTTCTGTTAACAGAGATCGATAGCTCAGGAAAACTAAATCTCAGATTTCTCTTCTTTCCAATCTCATCAGGTCATTAAGATTATGGCTTTATTTGTATCCCCAAGGACACTTCCCAGTGGGTAGCAGGGTACAAACTCTTTGGCTTAAGCACCATTCTCTCATTTTGTCTAACATGCTGTCTGATGCACAATCTGAAGTACAGGAAGAGGAAAGTGTGACCTTCCTAAAATGTGCTAAAGAACCCAGAACAGCTGAGCCCAGCACTTGCATCTTCATTTGACTGGCTCAAGGCTTGGCACCAGCTGTAGCCATCTCCAGATTGCTTTACAGCTTATACCAAGGGGCCCCAGACAGAACACAGCTGGAGGTTGACCTTGACCTGCACCACTAGGGAAGCCTCAGAGCCCGTGCACCCAGTGGACAGTTACAGAACACATCACAGTGCCACCCAACTACCTCCACAAACCACTGAAGGAGATAGTTGCTTGCCAAGGGACATAGACAGTCCTATTAGCTGTCTGATTTGTATACAAATTCCTTCCATTGACCTACTGACAGCAATCAAGACTCATCTACAAGAGGATGGAGTACTCAGGCCACACCCAGGGTACATCTTGAGTACACAACTTGGGATATAGGAGAGGCTATGCTAATGGACCCAACAGAACACCTACTACCTTAGACCATGCTAGCAAGACACAGAGTCAAAGCAGATCTCCCTAATAGATGGGAAAAATACAGGGAAAAAGTCAAATGAGGAAACAAAGAAATATGGCATAAATGAAAGAACATAAGAAAATTCCACAAAAAGAACTTACAAAAATGGAGATAAGTAATCTATGAGATGCAGAATTCAAAACACTTGTTATAAGGCTGTTCAGGTAATTCAGTGGGTACTTCAATGGCTTAAAAAGGATGCAGGCAGCAATGAAAAGAAATACTAATTGAAATAAAGAACATTTTGGAGGGACATTCAGCCCATGGTCCATGGACCATATGTGGTCCAGGATGTCTATGAATGCAGCCCCCCAAAAATGTTAAATTTATTTAAAACATTATGAGATTTTTTCTGATTATGCGTTACAATATATTTAATGTGTAGCCCAAGGCAACTCTTCTTCCAGAGTGGCCCAGACACAAAAAGTTTGGACACCTCTGCTTATAGAGAATCAATAGCATAGTAGATGAAGCCAAGAAGCAAATGAATAATTTGGAGCATTAGAAAGAAAAAAAGAACTGATCAGTACAAAAAGTAGAAAAAGAATAGAGAAAAATCACTGATAGTGTAAGGAGACTCTTGGACAACTTCAAACATTCCAACATTTGCATCATAGGAATGGCAGAAGGAGAAGGGAAAGAGCAAAAAGTTGAAAACTTATTTGAAAAAATAATAGAAGAAAACTTCACTAGCTTGGTGTAGGAAATAGACATATAAGTCCAGGAAGCACAGCCAGTCCCAAACAAGATGGACACAAAGAGGACCATACATACCAAGGCACATAATAATTAAAAAGCCCAAGGTTAGAGATAAAGAGGCAACCTTAAAAGCAGCAAGAGAGAAGCTGATAATTACCTTCAATGGAATTCGTATTGGACTGTCAGCTGGGTTCTCAAAAGAAACTTTGCCCACTAGGAGGAATTCACAAGGCCTATCCAAAGTGACGAAGGCCAAGGACCCACAACCTACATTACTGTATCCAACAAAGCTATCATTTAGAAAAGATATTGCACCAAACTATTATTATATCAAATGTTAATGGGACTTATTTAAGACAAAGAAGATCAAAACTATGAACATTAAAATGGCAATAAATATAAAACTACCAATAATTAAATGTAAAAAAAAACAAGTAGAACAGAAATGGAATCACAGATATGGAGAGCAGTGTGATGTTGGCCTGTGAGGGAGTTCTGGGGGAATGTGAGGAAAGGGGCAGGGTTTAAGAAGTACTAATTGGTAGTTACAGAAGAGGCAGGGGGATGTTGAGAATAAGTATAGGGAATGGAGTAGACAAAGAATTATATGCATGAAAGAAAGAGGGGGGATCGATAGAGGAAGTGGGCAGTGCTTGGTATACGAGGGCATAGGGAAACATTGGGACAACTGTAATGGGATAATCAATATAAATAAATAAATAGAATAGACTAGAGTAAACAAATAGAAAATGGGGACAACTGTAATAGCATAATCAACATTAATTAATTAATAGAAAAAAGCATAACAAATACTTCAAAGTAGTCTTTCTTCTTCATTGCTGCCTCTTTCTCCTCCTTATCATTCTTTAGGCTGGGAAATGGACAGAATTTTATTTTACTTTCTCCTAATATATTCATATTACCTAAAAAATATCTGTGTGGGTATGAGGGGTATAAAAGTATCTTTTTTCCAATGTAAGAGAACTCTCTGAGACAAGTAATCTATTCTTAATTGAGATTTAATTGACATAACAGTAGTTCCAAGTGTACAACATAATGATTCAAAATGTGTATGTATTGTGGAATGATCACCACAGAAATTCTAGTTGATATCCATTGCCACGTATAATTACAATTTTTTATGTAATGAGAACTTTTAAGATCTCTCTTAATGACTTTCATATATACACGATATCCTATTAATACGTGTACTTAACAATTGTTCTTAATCTTGGAGGAATTATTTTCAGGTTTTTACCACTGATTATACTAGGTATGGGCTTGTCATATAAGGTGTTTATTGTGTTGAGACATGGCCCCTCTATCTTCTTAACTGAGAGTTTTTATTATAAAGGAATGCTGAATTTCATCACATGCTGCATCTATTGAGATAATGTAACTTTTATCCACCACTTTGTCAATTTGGTGTAGCACTTTGATTGCTTTGTAGTTGTTAAACTATCCTTTCACTCCTGGAAAAAGTCCCAGCTGGTCATGGTTGTATGTTCCTTTAAAAGTGCTGTTAAATTTTTTTTTGCTAGGATTTTGCATCTATGTTTATCAGGGATGTTAGCCTATAATTTCCTTTTTTAGTACTATCTTTGCCTGGCTTTGTATCAGGGTAATGTTAGTTTTACCAAATGAGATTAAATTGTTCCCTCCTATTTTTTTGAAGAGTTTAAGAAGGATTTGTATGAATTCTTCCTAAAATTTTAGTAGGTAATCTGTTCTTGTTGTTAGCTATAAAAAAACACACCGAGGGGTTTTGTAAATTATAACTCAGATAATAATAACCTCCTTTGAAACCATCTGTTATTCTATAGATTATTTCTATTTTCGAATGTGAAAATGTAAATATTGATTCAATATTTTAATTTGTCTTCTTTGGAAACATATTTCTTCTAGCAGATGATTGCCTGTTATAATCAAGAATAGTATATGTACATGGGAAAGCAAAGTGAAAAGTGTGGGTAAAATATAAAGTAATTTCCTCCACCATATTGACATATATAGAACCTAATTGAATGTATTTGCCTACTTCATGACTAGGTTGACCTGTTTTGCCTTGTCTTTATATTTGTTTAGGATCCAAAGAGAGAAATTCAGAAGCAGTTAAAGTTTCTAGAGAAGGACCTGCCAGAAGAAACTGTGAATAAAATTCTCTATCATAGTCCTTTTGATGTGATGAAGCAGAATCCTTGTGCAAATTATACCACTGTACCATCAGTTGAAATGGATCATACTATATCTCCCTTCATGAGAAAGGGTGAGAACATCAAATCTTAGCTCTGGTATATCTTACTAGTCACATGACAGAGAGTATAGGTGGATTAATAGAAGCATCATTACAAGAAATGGAAAGAGATTGGGGGAAAATCAGGAAAACCAAAAACTTAATAGAAAATATTTTATGGCAAAGACTCTATTGTTCCTGTAATAATAACATGTAAGACAAGTCTATTGAGAAACGCTTACTCCGGAGCCTCTATATCAAGAAGCATGAGTCTTGGCACAAATTTCTGTATCAGAAGAATGTCCTTCACTCGTCTGAATTATCTAGACATCTGTTCTTCATTCCTTAGAAATGTGGTGGTGGCAGTTAGCAGTCTTACATGATGTTAGACATTTTAAACTGAGGGAAAGTGTCAACTCCTTGAGGTTGTTGTTATGATTGTGGTAAGTCATTGCATCCTTGGCTTTGAACTCAATGTATAGCTATCATCTTGCACAAAAGAATGCTTTAATAAATAATAAATATGACTTGTATTGAATTGT
>NW_028094297.1:190744-362813 GCF_014824575.4 Sturnira hondurensis
AATAGAACAACTGTAATGGTGTAATCAATAAAATATATTTAAAAATAAAATAAAATAAAAAATATACAAATGTGTCCACATTAAGCTAAAACATTTCTGCACAGAAAAATAAACTATCAATGAAATTAAAAGAAAACCCACTTAATAGAGAATATATTCACCAAGTATATGTATGCTGGATTCATATCCACAATGTATGAAGAACTCATATGATTCAACAGCAAATATTGAAAAATCCAAATAATAATAAATTGAAAAATGGTGTTAGATATTTCTCTAAGGAGGATATACAGATGGCTAATAGAGAGATGAAAACATGCTTAACATCACAAATCATTAGAGAAATGTAAATTAAAACCACAATAAGATATCACCTCATTCCTGTCAGAATGGTTCTTACTAAAGAAACAATAAACAACAAGTGCTGGCAAGGATGTGGAGAAAAAGGAACCCTAGTGCACTGTTGGTGGGAATGCAGATTGGTGCAGCCACTTTGAAGTCAGTATGGCATTATTAAAAAAATTAGAAATAAACTAATTGCCTTATGATTCAGTGATTCCACTTTTGACTATATATGCAAAGAATCACAAAACACTAATTTGAAAAATAGATGCTCCTCTATGTTCATTGCAGCATTATTTACAGTAGCCAAGACCTGGAAACAGCCCTTGTACCCACCAACGGAAGAGTGGATAAAAAATATTGGTACATATGAATAATAGAATATTGTTTGACCATCAAAGATGATGGAATCTTGTGATTTGCAACAGCATGGATGGTCCTAAAGGACATTATGCTAAGTAAATTAAGTCATCAGAGAAAGACAAACACTATACAATTTCACATATATGTGGAATCTAAAGAATAAAATAAGTGAATAAACAAATAAAAACAGACTCACAGATACAAAGAACAGACTGATGGTTACTATAAAGAAAGCTGGTTAGATGGAGGTGTGAAAAACATAAGATTGGTAGTTACAAAGTAGCCATTGGGATATAACAGAAAGCACAGGGAATATAGTTAATAACATTGTAATAACTATGGTGCTAGTTTAAGTACTGCAAATATCAGAGGCAACACCTAGTAAATTATGTGATTATCTAGCCACTGTGCTGTACACCTGAAACTTATACAAAATAATATTTAATGAAAATTGTAAATGAAAACATGTTAATAATAAAAAATGACATTTGGAAAACTATTGTTAGAATGTTCATACTACTCAAAGCCATCTATATTAAATAGAAACCAAATACATATTTAAAGGCCTTTAAAAAGGCCTGTTTTTCCCAGAAATAGGAAAAACAACTCCAAAATTTGTATGGAGCCCCCAAAACGGTGAATAACCAAAACAATCTTTTAAAAAAAGAACAAAACTGAAGGCATCACACTTCCTGATTTCAAACTATATCACAAAACTATCATGATCAAAATTATGATATTGACATAAAAATAGTCACATAGACCAATGGATCAGAAGAGAGAATTGAGAGAAAAAAAGCCTCAAATATATAGTCAAATTGACAAAGGAGGTAAGAATACTCAGTGGGGAAGGGATAGTGTATTTTCAGTGAATGGGGTTGGGAAACTGGAAAACCACATGAAGAAAAATGAAACCTGACCCCTACACGGCAGCACTCATAAAAATGAACAGGAAATGGAAAAAGCCTACACATAACACCAAGTCCATAACATTTCTAGGGAAAACATAGTAAAAGGTTCTTAGTATTGGTCTTGCTGGTAATATTTTTGGAAATGACACCAGAAGTACAGGTAACAGAAGTAAAAATAAACAAGGACCATATCAAACTAGTAAGTTTTGTTCAGCAAAGGAAATAATCAACAAAATGAAAAGGCAGTCTGCAGAATGAGAGAAAGTATTTGCAAATTTTATATGTGATAAGTTGTTAATGTCCAAAACATATAAAGAACTAATACAACTCAATAGCAAGAAAAAAATTTTCAAAATTGGTAGAGAAATTGAATAGATTTTTTCAAAGAATACATAAAATGGCCAATAGGGATATTAAAATGTGCTTAACTATCAGCTGATTTCTCAAAGGAAACATTGCAGCATGAAGGAGCTGGAAGGCTGTATTCCAAGTCATGAAAGGCAAGGGCCTACATCCAAGATTATTGTATCCAGCAAAGCTATCATTTAGAATGGCAGGGCAGATAAAGTGCTTCCCAGATAAAGTCAAGTTAAAGGAGTTCATCTTACATTTAATTCTTTGTAGATCTTTGGTGTCAGTTGTTACTTCTGCTCTTTCATTTCTGCTTTTATTGATTTGTGCCCTCTCTTTTTTGTCTTTGTCTTCATGACTCTGATTAAAGGTTTGCCAGTCTTGCTCATCTTTTCAAAAAGTTAACTGGATTTCATTTATCATTCGTATTTTTTGTTTAGATTGTTTAGTTTATTTCTGCTCTGGTTTGTACTATGTCCTTCCTCCTCTACAGTTTGGGTTTGGTTTGTTGCTTATATTTTTTTCAAGTTACTTTAAGTGTAAAGTTAGGCTGTTTATTTGAGCTTTTTGCTGTTGCTGTTGCTATTGTTTCTTGAGATAGGCTAGTGATGCCATGAATTTTCCTTTTGGGACTACTTTTGCTCTGTGCCACTGATTTGGGGTCCTTGTGGTCTCACTTTCATTTGTTCCAAGGTATCTTTTGATTTCTTCCTTGACCTCGCTCTTAACCCATTCAGTGTTTAGCAATATTTTGTGTAGCACCCATGTTTTTGTGTGTTCCTCAGTTTCATATCCTGTGATTAATTTCTGGTATTATAGCAGTATAGTCAGAGAAGATGCTTAGCACGATTTCAATCTTCTTTAATGCATGGAGGCTTGTGTAGTGACCTACCATGTAGTCTATCCTAGAAAAGGTGCCATGTGTACTTCGAGAGAATGGCTATTAGGCTGCTTAGTGGTGAAATTAAATCCATTACATGTAGCATGTCATGTAAGGCCATGTTGAGTTTCTCCTTGTTGAGTTTCTGTCTGGAAGAGCTATCCATTGATGTCAATGGAGTGTTAAAATTCCCTAGTATGACTGTATTAGTGTCAATTTCTCTTTTTATGTTCATCAAGATTTGATTTACATATTAGGTGCTCTAATGCTGGGTGCATAAATATTTATAAGTGTTATATTGTCTTGTTCCCTTTATCACTCACTATATAGTGTCTTCTTTGTCTCTTACTATAACCTTGGCTTTAGTACCCTTTTGTCAAATGTAAGTATTGCTACTCCAGCCTCTTCTTTCCATTTTCATAACATATCTTTTTTCATCTCTTTCCTTTTAGCCTGTGTGTATCTTTTATTCTAAGGTGGGCTTCTTAAAGATAATATATACATGGGCCTTGTTTTCTTACCCATTTAGCTACCATATGTCTTTTGATTGGAGCATTTAACTATGACATGCCTTTGTGTTGCCTCTTTGTTTGCATTCTCTGTATTTCCTTGACTTGTGTGCCATTTTTCTTCACCTATGTCTATGGAAGTTTTTGGTCCTTATTTCTTCAATAGTTTCCTGATTGCATGCTATCTGCCTTTTCCTTTTGATATCCCTATGACGAGGATGTTATTGTGCTTCATGTTGTCCCACTGGTCCCTTAAAATATACTCATTGTTTAAAATTCCTTTTTCATTGTGCTGCTTTGATTGTTTGGGTGTTTTTGTACTTCTCTTTGAAATCACTGATTCTTCCTTCTGCTATATTTAACCTTCCAATGTATTCTTTATTTCAAATATTGTTTTTTTTTATTTTAGATATTGCATTCTTCTTTTCTGACTGGTCTGCTTTTTTGCTCTCTGTGTCCTCTTATAATGCTGTTGAGCATGCTTGTAATCATTACTTTGAACTTTGTATCTGATGAATTGTTTTTTTTTCCCATTTAGCTCTTTTTCTGGAGGATTCTCTCATTTTATTCATTTGGGGCCTGTTTCTTTGTCTCTCCATATTGGCTGCCTCTTTGTTTTTGTTTCTATGCAATACGTAGATTTTCTACCACTCCCAGTTCTGGTAGGATGGTCTTATGTGGTAGGTGTCATGTGGGACCCAGTGCTGCAGTGTCCTTGTTCAACTGAGCTGGGTGTTCTAGGAATGGCTCCTGCAGGTTATCTGGGCTCTCTTGTTTTAACTGAGTCTTGACTGCTATTGGTCCTTCTGTGCATGGGATTTAGCCCCAGGTTGGCACTGTGGGTCAACTCCCAACACAGTGTGCAAGCTGCTGTGCAGGTGCTGATCGCATGGGTAGAGACTGCCTCAGCAGGGTTTAATGTCTGCTGAGATCTCCCTGTGGATATGCTGCTTGGAAAACTTATTCCATTCTGCTCTGTTTTTTTCTGAAGCTGGTCCCTGGGTCTGTTTGTTCTGGCACTCTTTAGCGGGACAGTGATGCAAACCTGTATCACGTGCTGCTTTGACTTGTTTGGAGCTATCAGTGATCCTCAGCTTTATCTTCCTTGCTTGGGCTGGGTGCTTACACAAACATGTTATGATTTAAAAAATAGAAATTCTATATCTAGAAATTCTGTATGTATATAGATAAAAATCATGTGTACTGCAAAACATCCCCAATTTGATAAAATAGTGTACCAAAGAGAATTAGTGGTATTTTCCTATATCATCTTAGGAAAAAAGCATTATGACACAAGTGAGGAAGATAGTTTGACATAGAGAGCCTAGTTAGGTCAAAAGGCAAGTCCAATTTTAGTTTTCTGAGAAAATTCCATACTGTTTTCCATAATGCTTGTACCAGTCTGCAATCCCACCAACAGTGGACTTGCCTTTTGACCCAGCAATTCCACTGCTGGGATTGTATCCTAAGAACCCTAAAACACCAATCCCAAAGGACCTATGCACCCCAATGTTCATAGCAGCACAATTTACAATAGCCAAGAGTTGGAAGCAACCTAGGTGCCCGTCAGTAAATGAATGGATCAAAAAACTATGGTACATATACACAATGGAATTTTATGCTGCAGAAAGAAAGAAGGAGCTCCTACCTTTTGCAACAACATGGATGGAACTGGAAAGCATTATGCTGAGTGAAATAAGCCAGGTGTTGAAGGACAAATACCATATGATCTCACCTCTAACAGGAAGCTAAACAACAAAGCAAACAAGCAAGCAAAATATAACCAAAGACACTGAAATAGAGAACAGGCTGACAGTGACCAGAGGGGAGAGGGGAGGGAATTTCAGGGGAAATACGGGAGGGATTTAGAGGAACCTATATAAAGGATACATGGAGAACAACTGAGAAGGGTGGAAATGGGAGGGAGGGGGGAGGATGGGGGGTGGGATGGGATTGGAGTAATAGACAGAAAACTGTACTTGAAAAATAATTAAATAAAAAATTTGAAAAAAAAAAAAAAAGAGAGCCTAGTTAAAGAAATCCACATTCATTCCTGGATTCTGGACCTAAGTTTTTATTGACTACTGAGAAAGAAACTACTTGCAAGTTGATTAAACACTGCTATGGACTGAAAGCAACTGTGATGTACTTAACACTGTGGTTGTGTCTGAAATGTGCACTTGCTTGCTTTGAGCAGGCCCAGTGAGGTTTGTGCTCAGGCAATTAAAAGTTCTACCATTTTTGAGATGCACAGTCACCTATAACTTATGTAGTACATTCTAAAACTTAAAAACATTAACAAAGGCATTTTCTCAGTGTACAAGTTGCTCACTCATAATATCTGTAACATGAAAATTGGTTTATTTGAATTTAGGAACTACCCCTGTTATTAAGGACTCTGTTGTAAACATACAATTAAAAATTAACCCTAAAAATGTCAAAATACTTTGTACTAAATTGTGACATGAATATGTAACAAGGAGTATAAAATTATTCATTTAAAGATATACAATATATAAATTATTTTAATCCCAAATACTATTTTAGTGCCCATCCAAGACCTATATCAGATGAAGATATGCTGAAAGAATATATTGCAACATTCTACATAGTACCGTTAACTATCTTATGATGCCAACATTTTGTAACACATTTTTTCCAAAGTGAAGAAAGTGTTCCTTATGGACATCGGTAGCTATTTCTGAGCTGAGCCATTGTTGTGGACTTTTAAAAATATTTTATTTATTTATTTTCAGAGAGAGGGGAAGGAAAGGAGAGAGGGAGAGAAATATCAATGTGTGGTCGCCTCTCATGTGTCCCCCACTGGGAACTGGCCTGCATCCCAGGCATGTGCCCTGACTGGGAATCGAACCCCAATCCTTTGCTTCACAGGCCCGTGCTCAATCCACTGAGCTACACCAGCCAGGGCCCATTGTTTTGGATTTAAACATGGCCATGCCAAGTGTCCACATGTGAGTATTTAAGAAGATTCATCTACAAATTTTTTGTACATGTATTGCCCTTTCTGCCTGATGCCATGGCATCAGATGCTCTGCCCTTGTACCTGGATTTTTATTCCCGTTGGTTATTTGCTTGAAGCCTATTTTGCTTGGACACTGGCTGAGGTTGTTCCTTTACTTTGTATACAGTGAAAAGATGCCCAAAAGAGAGACAAGACATCTAACAAAGACCGCATTTGGGCCCTGGTAGGAACAACCATTAGGTGTGTTCATAGAACAGCAGGAGATTTCCCAGAGTGAAGCTGCACACAGCACTTCCAGGAACCCTCAGTACATTTGGATTTAACCTTGCCACCGATTGCGTAACAGCTCCTCTGGGAGACTGAACTCTGAAACCGGTTCTTCCAACGTCCCCTTTGTGCTGGAACATTGATATTTTCTTCTGTTCCTGTTCTTTCTAATTTGTTGCTTCTGTTGCTTATTATTTTTAAAGTATCTTGTTATTAGCTTTTAGGGTATTAACAAAATTTATACTTGTTTATTTTCAAATCTTGATATTATTTTAATTACAGATAATTTTATACAATGTGCTCTATACTGTGCTGATAGGAGAAGAACACAAGTCAGGAAGGAGGCTTTCTTTGTTTGAGTTTACTGTCTTAAGGAGGAGATGAAAAAAGTAGACAAGCAAAACCCAAAGCAAATATGATCACAAGTGCCTTAAACAAATAGAGTTGGAGAAGTGAGAGAAGTTTAGATAAAAAGCATTGAAATGGGAGTTAAATATCTGTTATCCCCTCCCCAAAAAACTTTAGTTTCCATGACAAGAGGCATTGGTACCTGCCATACTGTCTATCCCAGTGCAAGTGCTTGATAAATTAATTGAATGAATATATGAATTAATGGATGATTTGCAAAAATATAGCAATTATTGAATATCTACACATTTCACCGAATTGAGTTCTTTGTGTCCATTATCTCACTCTATCCTCATAAGAACCCTAGGCCATCCATATTTCCTGAATACTAATAAGTATCCTGCCTAAAATCAAAGAACTTATGACAAGCTTAATCATCTGATTCCAAAATGGATATTTGTGATGAAGATAATGATTAGCGGTAATAGTTCTTTAAAATTAGACTTATTAGCGCATATTGTTCTTGTTCTATTTATTCTGCACAGTAGCTCTTGTTCACTTAAATTTTGCATTCAAATGTATATAAAGAGTTGTTTTTCCTCCGTATAAATTCCCCCCAAATAAACATTTAAATAGTACCCTTCAATCGCAGAAAATGCCCCCCAAATTTAGTCATAATCCCAGTAAGTATTTTGTTATCCAAAGATTATAGTGTGAGTTAACCTCTAAGAGCTTCTGTATGAAATAAAATGGAGATGTTGCAGAAAAAAGGGAACCCTAATGCAGTGTTGGTGGGATTGCAGACTGGTGCAAGCACTATGAAAAGCAGTATGGAATTGCTTCAGAAAACTAAAAATGGATCTTCTTCTTGACCCAGCAATTCCGTGCTAGGATTATATTCTAAGAACCCCGAAACTCCAGTCCAAAAGAACATATGCATCCCAACGTTTGTTGCAGCACGATTTACAATAGCCAAGGGCTAGAAGCAACCTAGGTCTCCATCAGTAAATGAATGGATCAAAAAACCATGGTGCACTTACACAATAGAATTCTATGCAGCAGAAACAAAGAAGGAGGTCCTACCCTTTGCAACAGCATGGATGGAACTGGAAAGCATTATGCTGAGTGAAATAGGCCAAGTGGTGAAAGACAAATAGCATATGATCTCACTTTTAACAGGAAACTAATCAACAAAACAAACAAACAAGCAAAATACAATAAAAACACTGAAATTGAGCATAGGCTGACAATGACCAGAGTTGGGAGGGGAGGGAACTTCAGGAAAAAAGGGTGAAAGGTTTGCAGAAACAAGTATAAAGAACACAAGGACAATAATGGGGAGGGGGTGTGGTGAGAATGGGGAGGAAGTGGGGAAAGCTGGGGGGTTGGGCTAGGATGGGGAGGGAAAGGCAGAAAACTGTACTTGAACAACAATTAAAATAACAGAAAACCCAAACTTTTAAGCACCTAACATAGGAATACTTAAATATATAAAACGAATATTGATGGTCATAAAGGGAGAGATCTATGGTAATACAGTCATAGTGGGGGACACTAACACCCCATTGATATCAAAGAATAGATCTTCTTGATAGAAAGTCATCAAAGAAACCATGGCCTTAAATGACACTTTGCACCAGATGATTTGCTTATCATTGGCATATAAAAACCTTTTAAGTGCATAAAAGTCATTTTAAGGCATTTCACAGCACAGGAGCAGAATACACTTTTTTTCATAGAACTTTTCTAAGACAGACCACATATTAGGTCACACAACAAGTCCCAATAAATTTTAAAAGATTGAAATCATATCAAGCATCTTCTCTAACTACCATGGTATGAAACTAGGCATGAATTACAAGGATAAATCTGAAAAACACACAAACACATGGAAGCTAATTACCATGTTATAAAATAGTGAATGGGAATTGGTTAAAAATGAGATCAAGAAACAAATCAAAAGCTACCTGAGAAAAAACACAGTAAGAACACTATAACCTAGTAAAAAAAAAAAGAAATAAAATGGGAAGAAGAAAGAAGAAAATGATCAGTATATACAAATAACACATGCATATGATGAGCAAAGAGAAAATATCAAAGCCACTCTAGTCCCCGTTTCTGATAGTTGGCATTGTCATAGTTGACACCTATGGCTTCCTTTGGTAAACCCATCATACGTCCCTTGTTTTCAACCAGTTACTTCTATGGGTTCTTTACCTGGTGGGATGACCCAAGTCTCCAATCCTGAAAGGTCTGTCTTTGGTCATCTTGCATTTTTCCGGTTGCTGTTAGTATTCCATTAACACTTACAATTTGTCATGAAGGTAAGAGAGGCATTCCAGAGAATCCCCTGGGTCCCAGATGTAGTTCTATCAGCTTCACTGTGTAGCAATAATTAAACTTCTGGGTGATCAGAATGATCGCTGATTAATGTCCCAGATTAACCTGGATACCTAGATTAACTTTTTTTCCCTGTTAGTTTAGGGACACACAAAGCTCAAAATTTTACAATTCCATGGAACCATTATAGTGTCCCTGATGGAAGCATTTCCCACTGAGGATTAAGATAAAATTTAAAACATTCTATACATGTAATAGTGTAATTATACTTCTATGCCTTGGTTCCTACACCCAGGTATTCTGGCTATGGGAACATAGCCTTATATATCCCATCCTTTCAAGATTTTCCCTCACAGGTGGTGTTGTAACTTAGTCATCAGTAAGCCCTTCTACCTTTCAATTAGGAACCTACTTCTGAGTGATAAAAGTGCTTCTTTGAACCATTGCAAATTTCTGTGCTCCCTTATGCCTCATCTATTTACTCTTTTCATGGTGCTTTTAATAAGTGGAAGTTCTGCACTTTAACATGCTTAAATTTATCATTTTTATGCTTAGTGTTGTGATTCTCTTGTTTTTAAAGTTTTTCCCCAATGTTGAGATGATAAAACTATTGTTTTATAATATACTTTAAAAATAGTTGGTAGTTTTGCACATCTCATTTTATCTTTAGTACCTTGGGGGTTGATTCTTGTGCATGCTGTGAGCCAAGAGGCCAGACTATTTTTCCTTTCTACATAAGTAAGCAATTGTTCCAATGAAATATGTAGACTTGCCCCTCTGATATCTCTAACCAGCTTTATCAGGTAGAAAATATCTATACATACATACGTATTTTTCTGGGTCCTGCATTTGGTTCTGTTGCTTAATTTGCCTGTCTTTGCTCATTTATCATATTGTCCTAAATGTCCTAGTTTTATCACATGTCAAAGTTGAGTCCACAGACTGGTTTTCAGGTGTTGCATGGCCATGTCTTTCACCAGGTCTCTGGGAGGATTCCCACTGGATCACTGGTGGGTCCTTGGGCAGGCTGGATTAGTTTTGGAGTACAGCGGAATCAAGTCATGGCACTGCTTAAGGTCCAGAGACAGGTCCCAGGTCTGCAGTCCTGCCTCTGGGAGCATGATAGCTATCTCTCGGCTGGATCTCTTGGAAGGCAGGTCAGTTCCTGGACTGTGACTAGAAAGGGGTGGATTGGAATCACAGGGTTGCTTTAGGGCCTGCAGTCGTACTGAGGTCACTGAACCTGCCTCCAGAAGTAGAAATGGGCATGTTTCCCACTGTTCCTGTTCTGGCAGGAGTGCTCTTGGGCCAAAGCAGAGAGGGCTGGAGCTGCTGCTGGGCTCCAACCAGTACAGGGCTGCTT
The DNA here is from genome assembly GCF_014824575.4 of Sturnira hondurensis. NCBI lineage: Eukaryota > Metazoa > Chordata > Mammalia > Chiroptera > Phyllostomidae > Sturnira > Sturnira hondurensis. The sequence continues at coordinate 201,402 of NW_028094297.1, forward strand.
CTGTATCCCCTTCAGAAACTGAGCTCAGTGGCCTGTTCCTCAAGGCATGGACAAGTGTGGCTCCTCTAAGGTTCCTGGGTGAATGATGCTGGTAACAGGACCAGGGTCAGTCAGGGCTCTAGTCACATCCACTGGCATATGGGTTCTGTCATGGTTGGTCAGTGTTGGTGCAGGCCTGACTTTTAAAAATGGCCCTCCTCAGTCTTGGGATCCATCCAGGTTTCACAGGCTCATATTGGTTCCCAAAACTTGCAACCCCGCCCCCCCAAACCCCAAACTTTTGTTCTTCAATGGCTGCCAAATTATTGTTGCTGTGGGTGGATAAAAGTGAGGAACATCCTTTTCTACTATCTTAACTGCGTACATCACTTGCCTGCCTCTCAACATTTCAATAACCACAAAATTTGAACCAAGTGTCTAAGATAGATTACTCCTTAGTTTATTAAACACTAGTCCATTCTATTCTATATTGAGCGAACTCTATCTCCAGCATAATTTCAAATTTTAAGTGCTACAGTCAAGAATTATATTTCAAAACAGAAATCTTTTGAGATCAGAATTTCTTGCAGTAAGGAAAACCCGAAGTGGGAATTTATTTCAGATATGGCGAAGTTCTTTATGATTCGACTTATCAGAAAGAAATGTGCTGGTGATTGAAGTTTGAAGCCTATGTGTCACAAAGTATGTTATAGAATGCATTGAGAGAGAAGCTGCCAGTGTAGGTATATTTTGTTCTCAAGCATTTTGTGAGATTTTTGTGGTTTGAATAAAGAAGATCCATCTTTATGTACATGATGGCAATAGTAGATGTTGGGTAGAAAAAAACTGAAAACAGTTGTGTTTAACACTTAATAGGGCAATTTTATTTTTTTTCAAAGAGAAATGTTATCACTACAATATAAATCTATTCTTTTCTACCCACTTTACTGAATGAGAAATAACCAGCAATGTGAAACTTATTACAAAAATTCAGGTTTTCAGATATTTTTCCTGTAGGTTGGTATTGATATAACATATTATACAATACTTCTATTGTCATAATTACTTTAAAACACTTACATATAGACAGTCTGACATTATGAGTATAACATTATATGTGTGCACATTTCCATTTATACCCTAGAATTGTTACTTAACATTTTTCATGACCTTATTAGATTACATCCCACAGGAAACTCTTCAAGTCACTTTAAATTTTTTTTTAAAAGATCTCATTGTTACTAAACCTGAGCTCTTCCAAGCACAGGAAGTTTAGAATCCAGAGTTGTGATAAGTGCATTTCATACTTTGACCTCTCATCCAGTTGGTTAGTGAGGCTGAACTTGGGATAGCCTGCCGGTAGGGGTGTTTGAGACTGAGTGTACCTGCTTTGATATTAAAGACCAATAATATTGAACAACACAGCTCAAAGTACCCAACATTCTCTAAAAGCTACATTTAGAAGATTGAAATTTATATGCTTAAAGTTAAACACAAATCAAAGTAATTTCTAATTAGGTATAAAAAAAGCCCACCATTATGCCTTTCATGTTTAAATATGATGGTTTGGGTTCTTCATTTCTTTGATTATTTGAATTTTATTTGAGCAGAATATTTTCTCTCTTTGTATTTTCTTAATATTGGGGTGATGGTAGGTGTATACTTTGAGGAATCACAGTGTAATTTACTACTGACTTTTTGTGACATGTTTATTTCACTCAGTGTTATCTCCAGATGGTTCTTTATGTCATGGCAAATGACATGATTTCCTTCCTTCTTAAGTCAGAAACAAGTTCTTATATATGCACTTACCCCTATTGTCTTCCTCTATTCATCTGTTAAGAGATTTGAGTTATTTTCTCCTCTTGGCTATTATAAATACTTTTTTAAGGGACATGAGTGTGCTAACACATTTCTTCAACTTTCTGCTTTTGATTCTTTTGGATATATCTCACATAGGTAGAAATACCAGATCATATGGCAATTCTATTTTTGATATTTTGGAGAACCTCTATTTAGTTTTCCATAGAGTCTGCATCATTTTACACTCCTGACCACAGTAAATAGGGTTCCTTTATATCCACATACCTGTCAACTCTTGTCATTTTCTATTATTCAGCTAGTGGCTAATGTGGACATGGTTGAAAAGTTTGTTTATATATTAATAATGGTAATTTTTCATAGCTCATACCCTTCGGTGATTTTCTGTGACCCTACAAACCCTCTGCATTACCACATTGGAATTTAAACTCTCTTTTTTCATAGCAAAAACTTGTTATATAAATATTTGCCTAAGTGGTAAGATTGTAAAATTTCAATATGTAATTATTGAATGATTGTAGAAAATAGTGTAGCTGTAGATTTAGGTAAATGATTAAACAAAATTATTGAATAATATGCTTTAAAATATTTTTAGAAAGATTATATTTGAAATTGATGCAGAATTCAATTGTAGGCAGTGTAGAAAATCTGCTTTGACATCCAAATATAAAACCACAGAAGTTTTCTCCATGTAGTTCCTTTCATGATTAATATGCTGATATGCTGATTGAAAGCTCAGATTAGCATGTTCCAAGGATATTTGAGCTTATTAATGTTATCTATAATGTGCAGTGTTAGTAGCAATCATACGCAATTACTAACAATTGTAATTTAGTATATGGAAATCATGTAACATTTTTCCTGGTAAGTTGCAGTATGTATGAAATGATAGTTGTTATTAAAGCACTAATATAGTATTAGTAACATATTTGTAGATAATAAAGTAAAAAAGAAGAAATAATAATGTTAAACTTAGTAGTGCTATTGTTTTTTCAGAAAGCAGAAATATGGGGAAAATCCAAATAGATTTTAAAGAAACATTGGCCAATCATGAATAAGATTGTTTGAAATGTAGGAAAAAAACAATGGAATATGAGGGGGAAGTGAAGAGCAAGACATTGATGATACAAGTTGTTTACCTCCACTTATCACAGAAAGTTGTTTCTTAAAAAGAAATATTAAATAAACTCATTCCTTCACTGGCCAATAGATGACTTGGTTGAACTAGATGAGATGAAAAAATAAGGCCCAGTGAAGTTGGAAACAAGACTGTAACTAAGTTTATTTGTACCAATTAATGACGTGGAAGCAAGGTGGTGCTACTTTTTTGCATAGTATTAATACTTTGTATGTAGTCTTATAAAATTTTACTTTTTTGCAAAAATTTGATTAAACTTAGTAAGCTTTAAAGACACAAGCATTTGATATTTCACTTAGATGGCAACAAAATGGCTGATGTTTGATTGACTAAACCGTCCCCAATTTTTCTGTAAATTACACATATCAAGTAAAATGATAACCATGTTCTCTGCTCATCTGGACCTTAATCAGTGTTTCCCACACTCTGCCGCTTGTTGGAATCACAAGGAAGCAGTTAAAATATTAAATTTCAGCCCAAACACCAGAAATTCTGCTTTTGTTTGCATGGAAATGGGCATCACGTTAGTATTGTTCAAAGCACCCATGGTAGTTCTAACACGCTGAAAATTTTGGAAACCACTCAGTACTCTAACCAATTTTATGCACAGAAAACTCACTTTATATTGATATCTGTTATCTATCTATCTTAAAATCTAAATCCTTCTGTTATCCCCACTGATAATGTATGAAAACAATAATCTATTATCTAAAATTCTCTCCTTCTCTCTTTCCTTCTCTCTTGCTGAGAACTTGAGGCTAGGAGCTCCCTACAGGAGAGAGGCCACATAGGCAGACTCCTGGTGACAAAAGGAGGTGGTGAAGGTTAAAAAGTAAATATTTGACTAATTTACATTTCTTGAAGATAGTGACAAGAAATAATATCATGATCTTCTTACTTTTAGATTAAATATTTATTTTCTTCATAGTAAATTATACCTTTTATTATAAACAGTGATTATAACTTAGTAATTTTAAATATAAGGAATTGATATTTAAAGTAAAGTACCAGTGTATTGGTAACTAGAATTTTATAAAATTAGTAAAACAATGTTTCTATATTTTTAACAATTAGTTCTAAACTAATGTTTTCCTTTAGCATATTGTTGACATTTTTTCTTTTTGAGAAAACACTGATTCCCATCATTACCTGAAGGCAGGAGCAGGTGGAGGGAATACAAGGTATTGTGGTGGCCCTAAAGTAGAATGTTCTCTAGGGTTATCTGGCAGAGCTCAAGAAAAATATAGAAAAACCTTCCTATCGCTGTGATATTGATTCACACTTTTATCAATTCCAGCAATTCTGGGCATGTGGAAGGGCTTGTTTTTATAATATAGGGAAATCATTATTTGTCCCAACAAGGTAATCTCCTAGGATACTTTCCTGATTTTTGTGTGCTATTGCAACTTGTGAATTTTGTTTCTCTGAGTTCCTTACATCCATTGAATTTAGCCCGTATTTTGTGCACTTCCCAGGAATCAGCATGTCACTTAAGGTAAGAAAATGTGAATAATGATATCATAAATATAACATTTTACTTATGGTGGTCCTGCACCAGGGGCATGAGAAGAGGATAAAGACATGAAGAACTTCTAGATTTCTGTCTTCCATGAGATGTGGACTTCAGCTGTATAATTTATAAAAACAGCTCTGTACTTCACCTATTTCTAAGATAGAATTATTAGTGAACATTTCAAATTGGTATTGTGAGAAGCCATGTAAACAATTGTGGTAATAGGATCTTAGTGTGTATGGCCTGGAAGGTTACACTTTCTTTTCTGAAATATTTTTCATATTATTTTCTAAGTGCTATATTCTACATAAAGATTATTTTCAAAAGAATATATTATTTATTGCAATAAAATTGAACAACTGATTCTTTTCTCTTAATAGAAAAGTAACAAAATCGTTTTGATGAAATAAAATCTTTATTCTTATGTGATAGTCAGAGGAACTTCTATTTCCTTATGACAGAATGAAAGAATTAGGATTATCATATATTGTGACTATATGAAGGGTTAGATTCCCAAAATTTTCTTTTCTTTTAGAATCTCCTTTTTTTAAATTGCACCCAGGAGATAAAAGAGTTAGTGAGTGTGGTATACCTAAAATAAATTTATTAAATGTAACAGAAAACATGTTAAGAAAGTTAAACATTTGCTATTTTGTCAACAAATTGCTCAACTACCACAGCTGCAAAGTTACCCAACTTCACCTCATTAATCAGAGATCGGGAAGCCATTAGGAGTTATACTGCTGCTTCTTATGTAACATGTGGTATTTATTTTCCAAATGAGCAAATCTAAGGGAAGGCACAGAGACTTATACTTTATACTCTCTGATGCAGTAATATTTGCCATCCCATGGCCTGTATAAATACTTTATTTGCTTTTCCAGTGGCTAAATTGTAGGAAACAGGTAAGAACAAATAAAATCTCAATATGTACTGAAGTTAGGAAGATGGAAAAGGAAGGTGTTACGAGTTTTAAAAATGAGTTTATTTACTTTTTATTTTTATTTTTGTATTTGGACAAAGCCAAGGGGAGTCAGATTAAGGGTGTGAAGTAGGCATGGCTGGGGTGGGAGGCAGTGGTGGGGAGAAAATGGAGACAACTGAACTTGAACAACAATAAAAATTGTGAAAAACAAATAAATAAAAAGTACATGCTAAAAATGAGTTTATTTTGACAATATTCTCAGGATTATCCTAAGAAGACATGAGATTGCATTGACATTTTAGGGAAGCAATAGAAAAATGCAGGATTGTGAGAGAAAGATTGTGTTTCAGTACTCTGGTATGTCGCTTGATGCTCATCCTTGGAGCCATAAAACAAAAATAATCCCCCTGTTTCTTAGGCCTTTTTGTCATAAACAATGTGTAGTCTCTGCTACTGAAACAAACCCCTCCCACCACCAGTGAGGGTGGCTCAATATGAAAGAGCAGTGTGACCAAAGATGAAGAAGAGGGAATATGGAGTGGTTCACAAAGCCTGGACACACTCCTCATTAAGCAGGGGGACACAGAGTATACCAGAAACAAAAGATAAACTGTGAATACTAAGTCCTTCCATATCAATTATCACCCCAAAAGTAAGTGGAGGAAACTTTCTAATCAAAAGACAGAGTGGTTTGATGGATTAAAAAACAAGATGCAACTTTATGTGCTTTCAAGAGACCTATCTCAGCTCCAAAGGCATAGTCTTAAAGCGAATGGTGGAAAATGATACTCCAAGCCAGTAATGTCCAGAGAAAATGAATATTATATCAGACAAAATAGACTTTGAGTCAAAAAAAGTGACAATAGACAAAGTTGTACATTTTATAATGATAAAGACAATCCACCAAGAAGGCATAAGATTTGTTAATATAGATGCACCCAACATGAGCAACAAATTATATAAAGCAATTATTAATGGTCCCAAAAGGTGAAATAGACAGCAACAAAATAATAGTAATATAGTTTTATATAGCACTTACAAAAATGGATAGATAATCCGATAGTCAACAGAGAAACATTGGCTTTAGTTGACATATTAGATTAAGTAGCTTAATAAATATTTACATAACTTTCCATAACAAAAATGCAGAATACACATTCTTCTCAAGTACACATGAAACATTCTCAAAGATAGATGATATGTTGGTACAAAAAATTGGAATTGATAAATTTAAGATTGAATTCATATCAGACAAATTTTCAGACAACATCAATATGAAGCTAAAAATCAACTAAAAGAAGAAATTTGAAAAAATTAAAAATATGTGAAAATTAAACACTTTCCTGAATAATTACTGGATCAATGAAGAAATTAATAGGTATATAGAGGCAACTGAAAATGAAAACATTACATACCAAAATTTTGAGGGTACAGTATGAGTGGATGTAAGAGAGGAACTAGAGCAATACAAGCCTATCTCAAGAAACAAAAAAAAATTTAAATAAACAATCTGACACTACACCTTAAGAAACTAGAAAAGGAACAAATGAAGCCCAAAGTCAGGAGAAGAGTGAAAATGATCGATATTAGCATGGAAAGAAATAAAATAGAGAATAAAAATGTAATATAAAATATTAATGAAATAAAGTACTGATTCTATGACTAAACAAAATTAACAAACCTTAGTTAGACTTACTAATTTAAAAAAAGAAGGAAGACTGAAATCAGTATAGTCAGAGGTGAAAGAGAAGTTACAGTGAATACTACACAAGTACAAAGAATCATACAAGTATATTATATAGTATAAGAATACTACTATGAGAAGCTACATACCACCAAATGTGATAATCTAGAAAAAATGGACAAATTATTATAATCATGCAATCTTCCTAGAATGAATCATGAATAATTGAGTTGAATAAGCTAATCACACTATGGCAATTGAAACAGTAATCATGAATCTACCAAACATTTGAAGATGATTTAATAACTATTCTTCTCAAACCCTTCAAAATAATTGAAAAGAGGGACTACTTCTTTATTCAATTTATGGGGCCAATATTACCCTGATACCAAAATCAGGCAAGGATAGCATACACAAAAGAAAATTACATGGCAAATTCTCTGATAACATAGTTGCAAAAATCTTTAAAAATATTAATGGCAAATTGAATGCAAGAATACATTAAAAGGATTATATCCATGATCAAGCGATACTCATTTAAGGGATGGAAAACTGTTCAACATCAGCAAGTCAATTAATAAGATACACCATGTTAGGAAAATGAAGTAGAAAAATCATGTGACCATTTCAATAGATGTAGAAAAGCATATGAAAAGGTACAACATCAATTTATGATTAAAAAGCTCTAAAAATAGGTATAAAAGGAAAGTATCTCAACATAATTAGGGCCATACATGACAAAACCACAGCTAACATCATACACAATGGTGAAAAACTGAAAGCTTCTTTCCTAAGATTAGGATAAGGAACAAAGATGCCACTCTCTCTACTGTTGATAAACATAATACTGGAAGCATTAGACAGAAAAAGTAGGCAAGAAAAAGAACTAAAAAGCATTTAAATTGGAAAGGAAGAAATAAAGCTGTAACTATTTTTGTATAGCATAATTTTATAAATAGAAAACTCTAAAGACTCCACCAAAATACTATTAGGAACAATAAAAAACACATTAAAGTTATAGAATACAAATTCAATATGTGAAACTCTATTGTGTGTCTATGTACAAACAATGAACTACCAGAGAGAATAAAATAAAAAAACAATTCTACTTTCAGTTGCAATAAAAAGATTAACACGCCTAGGAATAAACTTACCAAAAGAAGTGAAAGGCCTGTACACTAAAAACTACAAGACATTATTGAAAGAAACTGAAGAAGATGTAAAGAAATGAAAGATAGTAAAGATATTACATGTTTATAGATTGGAAAAATTAACACTGTTAAAATGGATGTATTACCTAAAGCATGTATGCATGCATGTATTTCTATACATGTGTGTATGTACATATAAATATTCACACACATATGTGCACATAAGTAGTTGCACATGTTTATACATGTACATGTGTAAATCTTTATGAATATGTACATGTCTACCTGTGTACACATATACATATATACATGTATACACACACCCATGCACACACGATGGAATCATACAGATTTAATTTTGTTATTTGAAGCAGCATATAGGGATTTTGAGGCTATTATGCCAAGTGAAATGAGTCAGATGGAAAAAATAAAATCTTCATGGTTTCATTCATATCTGAAAGATAAACAAAAAGTAATGAACAATCATAATAACACAAAAACAAACTTGTGGTACAAACAATAATAATTACCAGAGGTAAGGGGTAGGGTAGGGCAAAATGGTAAAGGGGGACAAATATATGGTAACAGATGGAAACTAGACTTTTGGTGGTGAACATATAATAGAATACACAGATATCAAATTATAATGTTGTACCTCTGGAATTCATATAATGTCATTAATCAATGTTATCTAGAAAAGTCAAACTCATCTATTATGAGGGATTAGCTGAGAAGGAATCCAAATGTTTTTTTACACATCGAGTATTTTATTGTATTTTCCATTACCATTCATTCCCCTCACCCCCTCCTCCTCTCAACAATCACGATTCTGTTGTCCATGTCCACAAGTCTTCTTTTCTGCTTAATCCCTTCACCTCCTGGCCTCCCCCCATAACTCACATCTTATTCTCGGTGTGTCTCTATTTTGCTTGTTAGTTCAGTTTGTTCATTAGATTCTACATATTAATGAAGTCATACAATATTTGTCTTTCTCCAACTGGCTTATTTCACTTAGCATAATGTTCTCTTGGTACATCCATGCCCTCTCAAAGGGTAAAGTTCTCTTCTTTTTTACAGTTGAGTAGTAGTAATCTTGGCAATGGTAAATAATGCTGCAATGAACATATGGGTGTTTATGTTCTTTCAAATGAGTGATTATGTTCTTTCAAATGAGCGTTTTGGGTTTCTTTGGATATATTCCCTGAAGTGTGTATGCTGGGTCAAGAGACAGATCCATTTTTAATTTTTTGAGGTATCTTCCATACTGCTTTTCACAGTGGCTACACCAATCTGCATTCCCACCAACAGTGAAAAAGGGTTTGCACAGTTGTTTGTTGATCAGGGGAGGAGGTACCAAGGATAAAGGGTGAATAAAATGTTGTGGAAGAAAAATGTTAAGTTACTGACTATAGCCTATTGTGCAGATCTAGGAGCTGGGACTGTAAAGGCTATGCAAAAGTACTGTGGCTGATAAGATATGCGTTGTTAGACATGAGAATTTTCTCAAATGGACAAATGTAAGAATGACTGCTGAGGGTAGTCCATTCTCATCCTTTTTCATTCTGCTGTTTGCTCCAGGGACTCTGGCTAATGCTGTTTGTAACACCCAGGAGTTTTACGAGCTTGGTTTAATGAGATTCAGCCATAGGAGAGGCCTACTGACAATCATAGCAGAAGGAAAGAAATCAGGTACTATCTTTCCTACTCTGCTGATTTGGCCTCACTTCCCTAGTGGTAACTGTGTCCCTCTATAATCCTCTGTCTATGATGTGTTTTTTCCCTAGGATTTAATTATAATATTATTTCTCCTTGTCCTTTCCACACTGGGATTGATAAAGAATTTCACCTGGACACCTATCATCTCTTGTTTATTCCTTTGGCTATGCCAACATTTTTGGGAGTAGTCACAGGCTAATGTCTTCGTAGTTGGGTTATCTTACCTATTTACTCCATAATCAATAGGCAGACCTTCTTAATTTCTCTTAACATATGATTTCATCCAGTCCCATGGTAGTGGGCCTTATGTAAAATCTAATTCAATATCCAATTAAATTTTATGAATATCCAATTTTATATTTCTAGACTAGAGTGCCTTTCTAAATTCTACACGTGATCTGCAGGAACTTCTAATAGGCATTTCAAACTCAGTGCATAGCAAAGGGAGCCCTTTCTATTCCTTTGTGACAGACTTAATTTGTTGGCAAAAATAGAAGGTACAAGATCAAATCAAGTGTGATTTTCTTTTTAATTTTCTAGATTATTTATTTATTTATTTATTTATCTTTAGAGGGGAAGGAGAGAGGGAGAGAAACATCAAGGTATGGTTGCCTTTCGTGCGTCCCCTGCTGGGAGTTGGCCTGCAGGGAACCAGCCTGCAACCCAGGCATGTGCCCTGACTGGGAATCGAACTGCGATCCTCTGGTTCGCAGGCTCGTGCTCAATCCACTGAGCTATGCCAGCCAGGGCCTTCAAGTGTGATTTTTTTAAACTGAATTCGAAAGAAGAGGAATATGAACAACAGCTATTGAGGGCAGCAAAAAATAATTCTGTGCCATGATGGTCAGCCTCAGAGTTCAGAGGATGCCTTAGTGTATATGAGAGGCTTAGCCTCAGGGGTTGCCAGACAACCTCTCACTGGATCTCAGCCATTTGTTACATTCTATTCACAGAGAACAGACCTACCTGAAGCAAATCTAAATAACTTTCCAGGATACAGTAAAATTATAAAAGTAGATTTATAGTTGTGAGTACATGAAATAGTTTATTTTTGTATTATTATTTAAGATTTTATTTAGTTATTTATTTTTTAGAGAGGGGGTAAGGGAGGGAGAAAGACAGGGAAAAAAACATCAATGTGTGAGAGAAACATCAATCAGTGGCCTTTCGCATGCCACCAGTTGGGCATCTGGTTCACAACCTAGGCATGTGCCCTGATCAGACACCCAACTCACTGAGTCGCACCAGTCAGGGCTGTTTTTGTATTATAGTTTTTTAATTATTATATCATTTTTATACAAACAACTGTAAACCTACATTTTCCAGCTCTGTATATCAAACATGGAAAGTAAAACATTAAGTACATATGTCATTAAGATTATGAGATGGTAAACTTACTGCAATGTTTTATATGTTTTTTAAAGTAATGGGTACCTGATTAAAATATGAATATTAACCTTACATTAGAGTAATGCATTGACAAATACAATATCAGGTCTTCTAATATTTGATACTCTTACATAACAATTAATTAATAAGCTTATATTTATAGAATTTAGAGATTAAAAAATTGTAATGATTTTACAATCAGAGAATATGGCTTTTTCTGTAGGAAATTATTTCTTTGATTATATAGTTATTATTTAAATTATGAATACTAGTAATTTTTAATTTTTGTGAATTGACATTTAACTTTAAGATTATCAATTTTACTGGTCTTTAAAAATTAGTCAAATAATTTTTCTATAATTTTAATTTATTTCTCCTAAATAATCTACTTACTTTTAAAACTACCAACATCTTCACTTGTTGAAAAAGTAATCATTCCATTAATTATCTTTATTATCTAAGCAAATGCTCAGAGTTGCCCCTTGTATATAAAAGGCACACAGGAAGTAATTGTGCCTTAAAGGTGAAAACAAGCATAATGGTTTGATAGAGTTTGTCATGGGCTGAATTGTGTACCTGTCTCAAATTTGTATGTTGAAGCTTTTGTATGTGACTATGTTTGGAGAATAGGTCTTTAGCAATATATTTAACAATGAATTATGTCATGAGAGTGGACTCTAATCCCAAGAGACTTCTGTCATTGTAAGAAGAGGAAGAGACATAAGGCATCTTTGTCTTACCATGGGTATAGAGAGAAAAGACAGTGAGAGGATGAAGGGTAAATGTGGCTGTCTGCCAGTCAGGAAGGGAAGCCATACCAACCCTACTGATATCTTGATCTTTCACTTGTAGCCTCCTGAATTATGAAAAAATAAAAAATTGTGTTGCTTATGCCACTGACTCTTCAGGATCTTGTTATGGTGCCTGAGCAGACTAATGCTGAGCTTTATGGAAACGTTTTAAACATTCCAAAGCAGAATGTCCCATTATTACTATTTTCAGTTTTGACCTAATCCTAATAACATTGGGCGAGTGGAGAAGCTTATTTCTATTTGAAAGAGAAATCATAGTTTCATAGAAAACTAATTTTTGAGGCTACTGCCCTGATTCTATAGTCTGTTGCAGCTTGTGAACTGTATTATTCTAAGCTCTTTATATCCATGAAATTCAGTTCATATTTTATTCTTTCCAACAATCACCATATCACTTAAGGTTATAAAATTAAAATAATAGTATCATGAATAGGACTTTTAGATTTATTAATTATAATGTCCCTGTGTCAGAAAGCAGACAAACAGAAAGAGGCTAACAATAAACTGGGACTGGAAAAAGGAAGAATGGGGCATGCTCACCAGTTAATGCTCTTGTGGAATTCTAAGCTTTTTTTTTTTTTTTTCAGCTAACAAAGGGGAATGGGAAATTTGAAAATAGAAAGAAGGTACAGGAATAAACAGGGGTTTTCACTCAGACCTTTGCCAAAGTTGGAAAGATCTATTCCCTTTTATTCTTCTTTTCTGTTTTACCAAATTTTCGAGAAAAAAATAAACAACATTTGATGATCAAGAATATAGCAGATACTGCACAGGCCAGCAGGAACCCAATCACGTCCAAAGAGTGGTACTGGAACCAGGTGAGGTCATAGGAGGCTGGCCGCAGGTGTTTGGCTCCTTTGTGGCGCATGACAAACTCGATCCAGAAGACAGCTCGATCCAGGGGCTTTACAGGTTGATCGTGGTGAATCTTTGACAACCTCATCACATTCTCTTTATAACTAGAATGAAAATAAGAAAGAAGGCAAAAAGAGGAAGACATTAGTGAAATCTTGTTATTGTTAGTTACATGATACATATTATAAAAATTGATATAAGGGCCACAGAGTTGTTGTTACATGATTTCTGTTCTTAGCATAGAATTTTAACATGTATAGTGGGGAGACTGTAAAAGAAATATATCTTTAACAGAATGTGGTTAAATTCAGACAGAAAAAAATCAGAATAAAAGAGTTGTTAATTGAAACTTATTTTTCCAAGCAGGAAACATGACATTGCATAAACTATACTTTTCAGGAGATGTCCAAGACCCAGATAATGAATGGCCCAAGATTATGGAAAAAGATCTATTGAAAAGTCAGTGAGCATGATCTTTAACATTTCCTTGTATGGTGCATAATGGAATCTGTGGTATTGCTTTCAAAAGCAGTAGTACTTACGAAGGATCATTAATGACTGTTCTTAAGGCATTGAGCAAATCTGCACTTGTCATTGTGTTTATGTTCACTTCCACAGCCGCTCCTTTGGTCTTCATGTGAACAATGTTATCAAACTGATCAGAAAACATGGGAATTCCCACCATGGGAACCCCATGATAAATGGCTTCATAGATCCCATTTATTCCACCATGAGTGATAAAAGCTTTGGTTTTGGGATGACCTGGTTTGGAGACAGAATGAGAAGTGGATGCAAATGTCATTATGCCATGTAAATAAAAATTCAGATACAGAAGAGGAAGATCTATGGGATAAATTACTGAAGAAGGCAGTAATAAAAGAGTTGTTAATTGAAGCTTATTTTTCTTATTATTATTTCTTATTATTTTCTTATTTTACAGTATTTTCTGTAGGGCACTGCTACCATAGAAAATTGCTATTCTAGGAAAGGAGGCATTAGTTCTCACTGTGTCACCTGAAATTCTTATTTGAATTATAGCAAGTATGAATTTATAATATTAATGATCAAATCACCAATTACATCTTTTAAAATTAGAGGTAACATGAGAAATATTTACAATTTTTAACTATTTGTTGATATTAGTTTTTACACTAGTGTTAGCTATTAAAGAATTAGCAACAGGTCCATCTACCAATATAACAGTTTTCTTCCCCATAGTCTTACCAAGAAGATCATTCTGGGGTATCCAGTCATAGAGCTGAGTATTGGCTCCTAATGTAGCTGGTTTCTTTCCGCTGTATCTCCATAAAACCTGTGGAAAACAGTGCATATATTTCACTGGATGATGATATTTTGAAGTTGGAGAGTTATGTATAAATTGTGCATTTACTCTAAGTTTGCAGTTGAGAAGGGAGTATGAAGGTGTACTTTGTAAACAATGAAAGAAATAGTGGGATTGTTTACAACCAACTTCTTAAAACCATTTGTGGTAGTTGTATATTAAGTATACTATTATCATTTTGTCTGTTATAATTTAAGAACTTTTGGGAGTGAGAGTGTAAACAAAGAATTAGAAAATTATTTGTATTAGCCTAATGAATCAGAATTTGGAAGTTAAAATTTTTATGGCCACCTGACTTCCATATAAAATTATGTCACTGGCATTCCTAATTCTATTTTCAAATTATTATTTCTTACAAATATTATCACTTCTGATTTTCTCTACTTATTGGGGTGACTGATTATCTTTTTACCCTGCATTTCTTTCTAGCTTCTTTTTCTCCCATAACTTCTTTTTATTTAAGTAAGAATAAGATAGTCTTTTTGCTTATATTCCAAAGTTCAATGAAGCATTCTGTGTGGTTTTGCAATGATCATGTTCACCTTTATATAAAATTTTAAAATATAATTTTGTAGAATTTAACCAGATATACAATAAAAAGAGGTCTTAGATCTTTTATAAATAGCATTATATAAATAACAGAATCTAGAATGGTGGTGATAACATTAAAATTAATTAAATATCATAAATTAGGACATGCAAATTGCTAGACTATAATATTAAAATTTCTATGGCTTTTTAATTCTAGAAAACTCTCATTAAAAAAAACTAAATGAATCTAGGCTTCTACTTCTGTGCTCAGCTATGATGAATCAAGTCCTAAAAAAAAAAATAAAGGTATGAAGTATATTCTTATCCATGATTTATCTCTATTTTTGTCATTTCATTCTCCCTTTTCCTGGTCTGGGAGTGAGTGTGCTTCAGAACTATTTCAGGAGTAGTCAGAATAGGCCTTAAGATTTCATGAACAATGCACTTAGTGTTCTCATCTCTATTTCACTAAAACAGATGATTCTAAAGAGAGGTGTTCCATAGTAACAGCAAAGGTCAGCACACAAGGCTCAAATATGTTTATACTCACTATTTAATGATTTATACATTTTTATTTAGAATGGTACCGGATATGTTAACTATAAAATGAAATTCAACTTTCCTTTTGAAAGACACCTAGTCACACTCTCCAATTGGTAAATAGCTTCCCAGCACGGATAAAAGTACACTGACCTTCTGTGGAATCTGGGCAAGGGCTGAGGCAATAAGATTGGCCTTTTCTTCTGTGATATAGTGGATGACTGAACCCAAAGAAAACACCACAATACCATCTTCGCCTGAATTCTGAACAAATTTTTCTATTTCCTGTAGAGAAAATAATTTTTTTGTATTAGAGGTACAGCATCACAGGGAATAAAATAAAGTTCAGTTACAATTTTAAAAGAAACATTCAGGAGAATTATCAGAGGCATAGTTAGACAGATTTTTTTGACACCTAGAACCACCTAGTCCCTTTTAGAGAAGGTATATTATGCAATATAAAGATGAAGTATCATAGAATTGTATACTTGATATCTATATAATTTTATTAATGTCACGCAGTAAATTTAGCTAAAGTAAATAAATAAATAGATAAAATCTGTGATTTAAATGCATAACCATTGATTAGTGAATGGCCATGAAGTCAACCATATACAAGCAGATTAGGTGATAAGAATACTACACTTTTTATGGTTGATGGACACTGTTACTCACCAGATTTAATTTTATCAAAAAATGAGTGGTTTGCAAACTCATAAAATATTCCTCAAAAGAAACCCCCCAAATAGGTCTGAATTTGGTATCTGACAGTTTACATTTAATCAATCATAACTGTGTTGATGTGCATATTTCTCCACATATGAATTCAATGGTAATTTTCTCATGTATAGGTGTCCTTTCATTTACAGTGCTAACAAATATTCATTAAAATTGTGGTACATAATAATGTATTAGAGGAGATAACATACTTAAACTACTCTACAATAACAAATTACTTTTAGTTTTATTTTATTTTTTAAAAAAAATATTTTATTGATTATGGCATTACAGTTGTCCAATTTCCCCCTCCTTCATTTCCCTCCACCCTGCACACCCCCTCCCCCACCATTACCCCCCTTTAGTTTGTGTCCATGTGTCACAGTTCTTTAGATTCTATATTTCCTGTACTATTCTTGCCCTCCCCTCTATTTTCTACCTACCGTCTATGCTACTTATTCTCTGTACCTTCTCCCCACTTCTACTCCTCCCACTCCCCTGTTGCTAACTCTCCATGTGATCTCCATTTCTATGGTTCCGCTCCTGATCTAGTTGTCCTCTTATTTTGATTTTGTTTTAGATGTGGTTGTTAATAACTGTGAGTTTGCTGTCCTTTCACTATTCATATTTTTCATCTTCTTTTTCTTAGATAAGTCCCTTTAACATTTCATATAATAAGGGCTTGGTGATGATGAACTCCTTGAATTTGATCTTATCTGAGAAGCACTTTATCTGCCCTTCCATCCTAAATAATATCTTTGCTGAATAGAGCAATCTTGGATATAGGTCCTTGCCTTTCATGAGCTGATATACTTCTTTCCAGTCCCTTCTTGCTTGTAAGGTCTCTTTTGAGAAATCTGCTGACAGTCTGATGGGAACTCCTTTGTAGATGACTGTCCCCTTATCTCTTGCAGCTTCTAGAATGCTCTCCTTCATTTTAATCTTGACTAATGTAATTATGATGTGCCTTGGTGTGTTCCTCCTGGGTCCAACTTCTTTGGGATCTTCTGAGCTTCCTGAATTTCCTAGAAGTCTATTTCCTTCACCAGACTGAGGAAGTTCTCCTTTATTATTTGTTCAAATACGTTTTCCACTTGTTGCTCTTCCCCTTTCCCTTCTGATACCCCTATAATTCAGATGTTGGAATGTTTAAAGATGTCCTGGAGGTTCCTAAGCCTCTCCTCATTTTTTTGAATTCTTGTTTCTTCATTCTTTTCTGTTTGGTCATTCTTTTCTTCCTTCTGGTACACTCCCTTCATTTGAGTCCCAGTTTTCTTTCCATCACTATTGGTTTCCTGTACATTTCTCTTCATTTCAATTAATTTGGCCTTCATATGCCTCTTCTAATTCCTGACTAAAATCAACCAGTTCTGTGAGCATCCTGATCACCCGTATTTTGAACTGTGCATCTGATAGGTTGGCTATCTCTTGGTCTCTCAGAAGTATTGACTCTGGGGCTTTGAGCTGCTCTTGAGCCACAATGTTTTAGTCTGTTCAAGCCTATTAGGTATGAGGGGCAGAGCCTTAGGTGTTCACCAGGGTGAGGCAACCCAGGTTGCTGGGTTGTGATGCTGTATATGGAGGCATGGTCAGAAAGGGGCAGTGGCACTTGTTCCAAGCTCGCTCTTGGATTTTGCTCCCCTCTGCTGCTTCCCAAAAGCAAATTGGGCCCTTCTGGTGCTGGTTTTTGGATGTGTGGGCTTGTGCACCCTCCAGAACCTTGTGGGTCTCTCCAACAAACTCTCTGTGAGCCTGGGAGCACCTCAACTTTGAAAGTTTTTCCAATTGGTGCTTTTGGGCTTTAATTACTGTCACTGGGGCCCTAGCTTGCCTGGTCTGCCTCACTGCTGGCTTCTTTGCCTGGTTTGTCTGAGCGTGAATGTGTGACTGAGGTCAAGCAGCTGCCTTGGGGCCCCACTGGGTCTGCCCATTGCCATCCCACACCTGGGATCTGCCAACCACTGCCTGTGTGCCTGGGTCTGTCTGGCAGCCACCGCTTTTTCTGGAGCAACCCCGCTCTGCCAGCCGCTGACTCTGCCCCTCTTACCAGTCTGGAGGAATGGTTCATTGTTGTTGGACTCCTGTACAGTTCAATTTTCTGTGTTTTGGTTGCATTTTTGTTACTAAAACTTTGTTGTTTTTAAACTTAGTTGTGCAAGGAGGCACAGTGTTTCCACCTACGCCCCCATCTTGGCCAGAAGTCCAGTACAAATTACTTTTAGAAGACAGTGATTATGTCTTCCTGATGCAGAAAACTCCCACATAAGTAGACACTAGTTGCATGTTGTTAATTTGAACCTTACCACAGAATTGATACATAGTTAACTTCTATAAATTAAACTGCCTCACCATCTAGAGTTGGGCAAATTGGCCATGGGAAACTGGGTTAGGGACCAGTCAGATCATGTTCTATGAGAATGACATCATCTAGACATGCAGCATGCATTCCTTGTGGAATTGTTTGTGGCGGATGTAGAGTCACATGTTCCCTGAATATTGGCTGTTAAATTATCAGAAAAGAGCCAATGTCAAAGTTGACAATGTTAGCTTCAATAATGTTGGAAGAACGTATCTAACATAACAGAAATTATTTTAACTCACCTTTCCAAGCACATGGAGTTTGAATAAAATGTTTATCTGTCTGTGTGAATAAAATGTTCCTGTGTGAATATTCTTGACCGGAGGAATTCTGCTCATCATAGCTTTTGATATAGTAACAGTTTAAAATGAAAGTCATTTTAAAAACAACATTAAAAAATCTGTGAAAAATTGTACAGAATACACTCATTAAATAAGTATGGTGATTAAATCAAAATAATTGAAATGTGTTTTTTTCAACTCCAGTAATAAGTCATTATCCTGAATGTCCTTATATTGTCAAAAGGTAGGGTGGGAGGAATTATGCCAATTAAAGCTGCCTCTTTGTGTAGAAGGAAGAAAATAACCAAGATCAGAGCAGAGTTAAGCACAGACAGAATCTGTGCTTTTAGACATAGAGACTAAAAGCACAACTCAAAGGCTCAATAAATCCAGAAGCTGGTTCTTTGAAAAGATAAACAAAATCAACAAGCCTTTAAGCAGATTCATCAAGCAAAAAAGAGAGAGGACCCAAATAAATAAAATCAAAGCAAAAGAAGAGTGATTACAACTGACACGACCCACATACAAAGGACTGTAAAAAATTATTACAAATATATGCCAAGAAATCTGAAAACCTGGCTGAAATGGACAAGTTTCTAGAAAAGTATAATATTCCAAAACTGAATCAAGAAGAAGCAGAAAGCCTGAAAATATCAATAATAGCTGATGAAATTGAAGCAGTAATCAAAACACTCCCAGCACACAAAAGCCCTGGACCTGGTGGTTTCACAGGAGAATTTTACGAAACACTTAAGAAAGAGCTAATCCCTATTCTTCTCAGACTATTCTAAAAAATTCTAGGACTTCCGCCAAGATGGAGGCGTGGGTGGAAAGACTGTGCCTTCTCCCACAACCAAGTTTGAATACAACAAAGGTTTAGTAAACAAAGATGCAGCCAAAGAGCAGAAAATTGAACTATACGGAAGTCCAACAACAACGAATCGTTCAAATGGGACCTGAAAGAGGGGTGGAGCCAGCAGCGGAGCAAGGTTGGGAAGGAAAGATCCCCTGACCCCAGGTGCCCAGGCAGCCAGGGTAGCAGTGCAGACCCAGTGAGGGTGTGGGGCAGGCTGACCACAGTCACACATTCATGTGCAGATAAGCCAGCAGAGGAGTGAGCAGTGAGATGGACCACGCAGGCCCCACTGGACGAACCCAGGGAGTACACAAGGTGGCAGGCTGACCGTGGTCGCACATTCTCGCACAGTGGAAAGAACTGCATGGCCCCAGCTGCAGGAGGCAGCAGAGGGGACCGCCATTGCTTTCCCTTGACCCCGGCACCACATACAGCATCAAAGCCCAGCTACTGACTTGCCCCGCCCTGGTGAACACCTAGGGCTCCTCTCCTCACTTGTAACAGGCACCAACAGTCCAAAATATGGCTCAAGAAGAACTCAAAGCCCCAGAGCTGATAACTCTAAGTGACAAAGAAATAGCAAACCTCTCAGATGCACAGTTCAAAATACTGGTGATCAGGATGCTCACAGAACTAGTTGATTATAGTTACAAATTAGAGGAACATATGAAGGCTAAACTAATTGAAATGAAGGGAAATGCACAGGAAACCAATAGTGATGGAAAGGAAACTGGGACTCAAATCAATGGAGTGGACCAGAAGGAAGAATGAAACATCCAACCAGAAAAGAATGAAGAAACAAGAATTCAAAAAAATGAGGAGAGGCTTAGGAACATCCCAGACATCTTTAAACGTTCCAACATCCAGATTATAGGGGTACCAGGAGGGGTAAAGAAACAGCCATGAGTGGAAAACTTATTTGAACAAATAATAAAGGAGAAATTCCCCAGTCTGGCAAAGGAAATAGACTTCCAGGAAATCCAGGAAGCTCAGAGAGTCCCAAAGAAGTTGGACCCAAGAAAGAACACACGAAGGCACATCATAATTGCATTAGCCAAAATTAAAATGAAGGAGAGAACCTAGAAGCAGCAAGAGATAAGGGGACAGTCACCTACAAAGGAGTTCCCATCAGACTGTCAGTTGATTTCTCAAAAGAGACCTTACAGGCAAGAAGGGGCTGGAAAGAAGTATTCCAAGTCATGAAATCCAAAGACCTACAGCCAAGATTGCTTTATCCAGCAAAGCTTTCATTTAGAATGGAAGGACAGATAAAGTGCTTCTCAGATAAGGTCAAGTTCAAGGAGTTCATCATCACCAAGCCCTTATTATATGAAATGTTAAAGGGACTTATCTAAGAAAAAGAAGATGAAAAATATGAACAGTGAAAGGACAGCAAACTCACAGTTATTTACAACTACACCTAAAACAAAAGCAAACCAAGAGGACAGCTAGATCAGGAGTGGAACCATAGAAATGAAGAACAAATGGAGAGTTAGCAAAAGGGGAGTGGGAGGAGGAGAAGGGGGGAGAAGGTACTGAACATAGCATAGACAGTAGGTAGAAAATAGATATGGGGGAGGGCAAGAATAGTAGGGGAAATATAGAATCTAAAGAACTTGAGACACGTGGTCATAAACTAAAGGGGGGAATAGCGGGGGAGGGGGTGTGTAGGGTGGATGGGAATGAAGGCGGGGAATAGAACAACTGTAATAGTATAATCAATGCAATATATTAAAAAATAAAAATAAATAATTTTAAATGATGGAAGACTCCCAAACTCTTTTTAAGAAGCCAGCATCATCATAATCCCAAAACCAGATAAAGACACAACAAAGAAAGAAAACTATAGGCCAATATCACTGATGGATATACATGATAAAATCCTCAACAAAATATTGACAAACTGCATCCAGAAATACATTAAAAAGATCATGCACCATGATCAGGTGGGATTTATCCCAGGGAGGCAAGGATGGTACAATAGCCACAAATCAGTAAATGCAATACATCATATAAACAAAAGGAAAGACAAAAATCACATGATCATATCAATAGGTGCAGAAAAAGCATTTGATAAGGTAAAGCACCCATTTATGATAAAGCCACACAGCAAAGTGGGAGTACTGGGAGCATACCCCAACATAATAAAGGCTATCTATGAGAAACCTACAGCCAGCGTCATACTCAGTGGGCAAAAACTAAAAGCTTTCCCATTAAGATCAGACACAAGACAAACATGTCTGCCTTCACCACTTCTATTCAACGTTGTATTGGAAGTCCAAGCCACAGTGATCAGACACGACAGAGAGATAAAAGGCATCCAAATTTGAAAGCAGAAAGGAAAACTGTCACTACTTGCAGATGATATGATAGTGTTACATAGAAAACCCCATACCCTCCAACAAAAAACTATTCAACGTAAAAAGCAAATTTGGCAAAACAGCAGGGTTCCAAGTCAATATTCAGAAATCAAAGGCATTTTTATACACCAACAATGAAAGATCAGAATCAGAAATCAGAAAAAAATTTCCATTTCCTATAACAACAAGAAAAATAAAATATCTAGGAATAACCTTACCAAGGTGGTAAAACATGTATACTCAGAAAACTACACAATGCTGAAGAAAGAATTTAAGGAAGACACAAATGAATGGAAGTATATACCATGTTCGTGGATTGGAAGAATTAACATCACCAATGTACATACTACCTAAAGCAATTTATAGATTCAATGCAATCCCTATTAAAATACCAATGATGTATTTCACAGATATAGAACAAATATTTCAAAAATGTATATGGCACCATAAATGACCATGAATAGCCACAGCAATTTTGAGAAAGAAGAACAAAGTAGGTGGGATCACAGTACCTGATATCAAATTATATTACAAGTCCACAGTAATCAAAACAGCCTGGTACTGGCATAAGAAAAGACACATAGATCAATGGAACAGAATCAAGAGCCCAGAAATATACCCAGGTGTCTATGATCAATTAATATCTGACAAAGGCAGCAGAACTATAAAATAGAATAAAAATACTCTCTATTACAACTTGTGTTGGGAGATATAGACAGCTACATGCAAAAAAATTAAACTTGACCACTAACTTACACCATACACAAAAATAAATTGAAGGTGGATAAAAGACTTAAATATAAGTCACAACACTATGAAAGTCCTAGAGGAGACCACAGGCAGGAAAATCTCAGTTATTCCACATTGCAATATTTTCACTGGTATGTCCCCTAGAGCAAGGGACTTAAAGGAAGGAATAAACAAATGGGATCTCATCAAAATAAAAAGCTTCTATGTGGCTAAAAAAAGAAAAGCACCAGCAAAATAAAAAGGGTGCCAACCTAATGGGCAAATATATTTGCAAATGATACCTTTGGCAAGGGTTTGGTCTCTAAAATATATACAGAACTCACACAACTCCACTCCAGGAAGAACAACAACACAATTAAAAAGTGGGCAAAGGACCTAAACAGACACTTCCCAAAGGAGGACATACAGAAATCCCAGAGACATTTGAAAAGATGCTCAGCATCCCTAACCATCAGAGAGATGCAAATTAAAGCCACAATGAGATACCACTTCACAGTGGTCAGAATGACCATTATAACCAAACCACAAGTACTGGCGAGGCTGTGGAGAAAAGGGAACCCTAGTATACAATTGGTGAGAAGGCAGACTGGTGCAGCCACTGTGGAACACAATATGGAATTTCCTCAGAAAACTAAAAATGGAACTGCCTTTTGACCCAGCAATTCCACTTTTATGATAATACCTTAAGGATCCTGAAACACCAATTAAAAAAACCTATGCACCCCAATGTTCATAGCAGCACAATTTATAGCAGCAATTTATAGTTGCTGTTCATAGCAGCAACACTTCCAATAGCCAAGTGTTGGAAGCAACCTAGGTGCCCGTCAGTAAATGAGTGGATCAAAACTGTGGTATATTTACACAATGAAATACTATGCAGCAGAAAGAAAGAAGGAGCTTCTATACTTTGTGACAGCTAGATGGTACTGGAAAGCATTATGCTGAGCGAAATAACCCAGGAGGTGAAAGAAAGATACCATCTGATATCACCTGTAAGTGGAACCTAATCAACAAAATAAAATAAACAAGCAAAATATAACCACAGACATTGAATAAAGAACAAACTGACAGCAGAGGGGAGGGAATAGAGGGATAATGGGGCAGAACAGGGGAAGGTTTGTCAAGGAATATGTATAAAGGATACATGGAAAAAGCCAAAGGGGGCAGGATCGAGGGTGGGAGGCAGGGGTGGATGGGGCTTAGGAGAGTAGTGGGGGCAAAATGGAGACAACTGTACTTGAGAAACAATTAATACAAAAAGCTTACAATGAAAATTCACATTGCCAATCCTTTGTCTATTAACATTTTCAAGTGTAGAACTAAGCAGAATTTTAGTTCTTATCCATGTTCAATCCTAAACTCTACCACTGAATTAAACTTAAGTAAAAAGCTTTACACACACATACACACATATACACAAAGCTACCTCTTAATCATGTAAATCTACGGTAGAAATTATGTTTTCCTATTTTTCCCAATAAGTCAGTTGCAATCTTCACATTGTGCCTTATTTTTTAAAAGATACAAAGCTAGAAATTCAACGGAACTTGGTGGTTTTTCCTTTACCAGCACAGTAAATTCTTGTCACCAGATAGGCGCAACACTCTGATCCAGGTAGGCTTGAGCTGGCCAAGACTGGAGATCCACTTTCTGTTTTGATGAATTTTCTCTATCAGTATTCTTATTTCCTACTATCCTCTCAGTGTTATCTGTGAGACTGTACTCAGAGGATTTTCTGCAATGTGCATATGTCCCTCCAGCATCTGCTCTGGCTCCATGAAGGACCCTGCAAGTCACAGTGTCTGGACAGTGGTCTGTGCCTGAGCCTTCCTTTCCTGAGAGCCATTCGCCACACCTCCAACACTCAAAACTAATGGCTTCCACCTTATCACTATTTTTCAACCCATATATTCCGTGACTGAAATAAGTCTTCCATAACAACCATAGGCCATGGTTGGTATTCATACAGCACAAACTCTTTATCAATAAGCAAGTTGAATTTAGAAGGGGATAAATATCCTCCTTTCATTTTATCTGAGCTGATTTTGTGAAATCATGCAGCTTTGTGTGCGTGGCAATGAGTGTGTATAAGTGTGTAAAAGTGGGAATGATAGGGTAAAAATGAGTTTGGCCTGGGAGATTATCTAGAGAGCCATAGAAATTGCTACCTTTTTTTTTTTATTTCTCAAGTTAGATGTCGGTCCATTATACCAAGTCTTAATAGAACTTGATTTGCAACTATATTCATAATTTGATTGGTAAGAAAAGAATATTTATGATTCTGAAATGAAATATCATTCATCAATATACACTTTGCCAAAAAATAAATCAAGAATCCCGCTGGGAACATCATGTACCTTGTCAACTTCCTAAAGGGATTTTGCTAATATTCTCACAGTACTAGTAAATGAGGGTTTTCTTCCCCATTCCCTGTTAATAGTTCAACACAGTGCCTGTGTAATATTTATGCATTACTCATTTGTTTCTCAATGCTGTTTTCTTCCAATATCCCCAACACTCTACATTTTTTCTTTGAAGGCTTAAGAAAGTGGTATACAATTATCTTTTTCATTTAAAAAAAGCAAAAACCTATCATCAGGTTGTAAAGAATCAGGCCAAGATTGGATCTCTCATTTTCGTGAACTCTACTTTATGCTGATGACCTCCAATCTTTCCTTTACTGTATACTAAGATCGAGACCTTGTATTACCCTATTGACTTCTAACAAATTCTGCTCTCTCCTTTAAGTGAATAGTCACACTATAGACTCATTGTATTAGTCTCAAGTAAATTTCATGTCATGTTTCTTATTTCAACAGAAGCCATCACTATCAAATAAACATGCAAACTGGAAATCAAGGAGTCCTCTATTGCATTGTCTCATGAAGGCATGTTTATCTCTCTACCACCATGAAAAATGCCTTAATTTTATTATGCTTTCAAGGAAGACTACAGCAGTATCTTCAGTGATTTTCATAGTTCCATATTCCTGTCACTCCTATAAATTATCTATACTATAAAAACAGCAATACTTTGAGATGTGCTTCAATCATGCTAATTTCAGCTTCATTTCCCAATATAATGTCTAAACAACATATAAATATCACAAGAACCCTTCTGACATGGAAAATGAAAATGGAATTGGCCATCCAAAGATGTTTAGCATCATGTCCCTGTTAAGAGATCTTAATAACGATATCTTATTAAAAATAATCTTAATCTTTATTAAGATTGTAACCTTTCAATGGAAATCAGCTATCATATCCTAAGGAACATAAAATCTTTCAATGTTATAATCTTACCTCAGGTAAAGGCTTGGTAGGTTTGCAGTGCAATCCTCCAACAAATTCAAAATTAGGTAGGTATGGACGAGGAAATTCAAAATCCCAGTATGTTCGAATTAGCCAAATTTCAGCTTTTCCCAAAATCTCACACAATGTAGTGGGTCTTCCTGGAAAAAAATTGTTTGATGTTAGGTAGAATGAGTTAGACTAAGTTAAATGGAAAGATTGCACCACCAATTTGATGACTAGTTATCGAGAGAAAAATGAGTTTAAGTCTTCTAGAATAATGCAGCTTCTAAATGTCAAATGAAAAGAGACATTAATACAACAACATGGAATAAAAAGAAAAAAAGAACAAAAGAAAGTAAAAAAAGGAAAAATGGGGTTATTAGTTTATTTTTAAGGTAAAATAAACCAAACATTTAACCAGAACCCCAAACTACTATATAAATGAATATATTACTGATTTTCCTCTCAAATGGCAAATAGTACAATATCTACACTAAATCACTTCTCAATGGTTTCTAGTCTTCCAGTCAGGAATGTGTCCAATATTCCTCCCTCCCCTACCCAAAATGTTTTAATCTCAGGATTGCTCATGTTATTGTAGGATCCCACCAATATCAACCCACCTTGTTCTTCTGATTATATTTCATCACTTCAGCTGATGGGCCACTATTTTTTTCAGCATCAGCAAATTTATTTATTAAGGGGTTTTGAGAAAAGCCATGCAAAGTACCTAAGTGGACATCATTTTCTCTGTTTCTTAACTTTCTGGCAAATAGACTGTTGAGATCATTCCTGCCAGCCTGTAGAATGGAAAACACATTCTTTTTTTTTTAAGGTTTTATTTATTTACCTTTAGAGGGGAAGGGAAGGAGAGAAGGAGAGAAACATCAGTGTATGGTTGCCTCTCATGAGTCCCCTGCTGGGAACTGGCCTGAAACCCAGGCATGTGCCCTGACTGGGAATTGAACCATGATCGTATGGTTCACAGGCCTGCGCTCAATCCGCTGAGCTACACGAGCCAGGGCAGAAGACACATTCTTAATGGGAACCACACAGAGCTGTATTTCAACGCTGCGCTTCATGGTTCAACCAGTGAAGGACTGCTTGCCAGCTGGGAGCACCACTCACAGCATGGCCCCTTCTGAAAGAAGGGGACGAGAGGCGGTGGACTTCATAAGCTCTCTTTGCCAAGTTCCAACAGAAAGCTTGGAAGTTTGGTCATATGCACCAAGAACGATGAAACTTCCCGGAGTAATTGCTTCCATTCAAGGGAAGATACCTTCAAATAATCCCGGCAGTCCCAGTGTCCGCCAGACCCCATGCAGGGCAGAAAGGACATTCCCACTAATAGTGCTAGAACAAGCCTTTGCCAATATGATTCTTGTTTTTACCACATCCAGAGGTGTGGTGACTACAGCTGAGAATCCACCTGCGAAATCTTTCCAGACTGTTGACTGCCAAGAATCCACCACCTGATCCTGCCTCCAGGACCAGAGGGATTTTCAGGACAGCTGTAAGGGAAACTGGGCCAAAGAGAAGGGAATCTCTCTCAAAACTGTGCTGTGTAGCCTCAATACAGTCATTGAATGTCTTCTTGATAAAAGATGTTAGATAAAATTTGAAATGTTCTCAAATAAACAGAAACCTGTGGCCTCTGCTTAACTACTTCAGAAGGAACTCAAATCAGGCATGCTACCACTTCTCTGGCAGATGTAGCCAACGTGTGCTTCATGGGCATCAGATATGAAGATGAATCAGCATACAAAAACCATTTTACATATTCATAGGTGACAATAAAGGCAGCTGCATCAGAGAGGCCATGAACCCATAGCCCCCCCAACACCATCAGCACTAGAATTCAAGGCCGAGCAGAGACAGGCCACGGCCTCATGCACTGGGTGCCACCATCTTGGAGGCAGGGCCTTAATGGGCCACTATTTTATTAGGAAGAACTCCCTGAGTAATTCATACTCAGGATGACCCTCTTTTGGGGATGTGTGGTACATAACTATATACCACAATTATCACTCACTACTATACTGTTGCCTTACTGAAGGCAAGGAGACACATTGAAGGTATTAATTTTAGGTTTTTATGCAAAATAGTGACTAGTTTCAAATAACCAATTCAATACCATTTACAAAGAATACTTTTTTTGTAACAGAGAAAGGGGAAAACACTGAGGTGAAAATCCTTTTCACTTTAGGATTCAAATCAAGTTGGTGGTGACATAGACACAGGGAGTTAAGCCTCACTTTAGAGTCATCACTTTTTAGTATTTGAAATATTATTTAATGTCATATAGTCCAATAGCTATAAATTGATAATAAAGAGACTTTGCCCAAACACACTGAGTTTGAAATTGCCAGAGGTTATGTTAGAACCCAATTTCTTAGCTTCTGAATTAGTGTGATTTTGCCATCTAGATGCCTAATTTTTTGAGACTCAAATCCTGCATAATTACAAACTTCAAGGTGATATTTTAATTAGTCATTCTTTTATTTCACTAAATTATTTTTCTCCCTAGGTGATGTGGTTTATATGACCTTAGCTTCGTTTTAGAAACATAGAACTTAGAGCAGTTAAGAGCATTCTGTATTTAAAGGAATGATTCACAATAATGAATATAGATGTGATAAAAGGAAAGAGAATAAAAGTGAATTTAAATATAAAATAAACTAAATAATTTTATAAATTATATTTGAAATGTTACATATGAGGAATTACAGACATAAAACAATAAAATAGAATCAACAAATACCCCTTTTAGTTATATAATTTGCATAAAATTGTTATATAATAAGAATAGATTCATTCTAAATATATTATATATGTATGTATAATACACACATATATATTTATCAATAGGTTAAATTTAAAAAAACATTTCATTTATTTACTTTTAGAGAGATGAAAAGGAAAGAGTGGGAAAGAAACATCATGTGGTTTCACTTGTGCGTCCCCTACTGAGGACCTGGCACACAACCCAGGCATGTGCCCTGACTGGGAATCAAACCAGTGACCCTTTGGTTCACAGGCCCGTACTTAATCCATAAAGCCACCCAGGGCTAATGGGTTAAATATGAGTTACTAAGTAGATATTATCATATGAACTACTATGTTAAGATACCCAATGAGTCAAATGAGATGGTTTTTAATTTTAAGGACTTCTTAGGGATTACCTAATTTTAATTTTTGCTTAATAGAAGATGCTCTTTTTCTCACTTCTTTTGAGATAATGCCTCTGTTCTCTTTTTCTAAAGTTGAGATTTTTCAAAGGTCTTTACTCATAATCCTATTATACCAAAATGTGATAATGACATAGTTTACAGTTACCTCTGATGGTAGACTTGAGCCAATATTCTTGTATTTTTTACTGAAATCTAAATATCATATGATCTTACCTTTAAGTGGGGCCTAATCAATAAAACAAACAAGCAAGCAAAATATAACCAGAGACATTAAAATTAAGAACAAACTGACAATAACCTGAGGGGAGGTGGGAGGGAATAATGCGGGGGAGAGAGGAAGGGGTTTCAGGAACATGTATAAAGGACACATGGACAAAACCAAGATGGGGTGGGATCAGAGGTGGCAGATGGGAATGGCTGGGGTAGAGGGGAGTGGCAGGAGGAAAATGGAGACAACTGTACTTGAACAACAACTAAAATCTATAGAGCTTAGCATGTAGTGTGCTTCCAGGCATTCATAATTAATTATAATTAACTATAATTAATATAATTAATTAATTATAACAAATCAATACATTTAATTTTAAATCCTGTCTATATCAAAAGATTTTTTTATATATTTTTAAAATATTTATTTATTTATCTTTAGAGGGGAAGGGAAGGAGAGAGGAAGAGAAACATCAATGTATGGTTGCTTCTCGTGAATCCCCTGCTGGGAACTGGCCCCTGCCGGGAACTGGCCTGCAACCCAGGGATGTGCCCCGACTGGGAATCGAATCGCAATCGCGTGGTTCGCAGGCCCGCGCTCAATCCACTGAGCTACACCAGCCAGGGCTATATATCAAAAGATTTTTGAAGTGGGTTTCTTTGAACATTAGTTCTGTGAAGCAATTAGATACTCAGTTAATGAAGTTAGATAATATATTTAGTGCCAGATATGATTCTTTGTTTTTGTCTCTGCTTCTTAAAGATAGTTGAAGTAGAAGCCTGTCTGAGTTTCAGATCACAGCTGAATGTATGAAATTGCAAATCAAAGCATTTTTAAGCAGGAAGGGCAAAGAATTAAGAATAGGTTTAATAGGTGTATATCAGTGAAGTTAAAAAAAATCTATTCTCTTTAATTGCTCAAGATACAAGTCTTTTAGAGTTTTCTAATCACTCTTTCAAGTGTTTGTGCAGCATTCTCCCAAGAAATATTTATAAAGTATCCTAGGAATCTTTTTCATGACTAGCCATGATGAACCTGTCCAAATAGGATTTTTACAAGATTCCTTTAAAGTTTGTGAGAGGGAGGAGAGAAATTGGGGAGTAGGGTGACACCTGGAGAGGGGAGAGAAGAATTGAGCTGAGATGGACCCTGACCTGGATAGTCTCTGGTCTGGTCAGAGAGTTGGGCTAGCTGAAAAATCAGGCGCTTGTTAAGATCAGAGGGGACAAACAAGAGGAATTTACTGAAAAGAAAAAAAGCTATCAGCTGCTGTTTAAGGAACTCTCCCAGTGGCTGGGCCCAGAGAGAGAGAGGAGGGGGGTGCAATTTGCTCCAAACCAGAGCACCTCATGAGCAGAACAAGGTGTTATATTAAAGGCATTGGCCTGGCACAGATGGACAGTGGGGACCCGGCAGCACTCTGATGGCCTGGGCTGGAGGCTGGGCACCATTGAATATTGCAGCCCAGATCTAGACCCTATCCTTGCAAAACCAAAGGAAAGGAAAAAAGCAAAGCCCAGCCCCCACCTGCCTGCAGCACCCAGAAATATCAGCAGAACTCACTTAGCAGGTTTGAAGTCAGCAGGAAGCTTTTTTTTTCCTTTTCCCAAGTGTGAGACAGTAAGACCTTGGGCTTCGAAAGGACCAAACACAGGTCCAGAGAGGGATCAAAGGTTAATGCTGACAACTGAGAAATTGAGAAAAATTTCACATTGCTATCTCATAGAACTTGCATTTTATTTGTATATTCAATTGCATTGTTTGGCTGATTTTTCTTGTTCTCTTTTTCATATTGCATTTTCATTTTTCTTCTTTTACTTCACTTATATTCCAGTAATACCCACTCTTGGTCTTTTACTTTCTATTCTTTTTATTCAGATCATATATTTCTTGTCATACTATTGTTGTTCCAGTATTACTGTAAATAATTGTTATTCCATACAATTGTAAATACTCCACAGCACCCTTCCCTGGTCTTGGCCCATTTCACTATCTTCCTGAGCTCTGTTACTGTTGTGGTTAACTCTATTCACCCTCACACTATGCCTAGTTTCTATCCTTTACTCTGACTATATCTCATCTAAGCCTGCACAAGAGCACTGTTTTCTGGATTCAGCTCACATTTCTCCCCTCCTTCAATGAGAATTTTATCACTTTTTTATGTTTTATTAAAAGTGGCTAGTTGGGTGAAATATTATGGTTATCACCGTCCTTCTCCAAAGTATCTCCTATCTGTTCTCTACTTATTGGTCCTTTAAATCCCATAGAATACTCTCCCACTGTCTTAATCCATTTTGCCTTCAGCCTGTTACTGATCACATACAAAATAAAGTGGAGTTGTGAACACCAATAAACCTGCTGGAGGAGAGAACCCATCAACAAAGGAACCACCTACGGGTAAAGCCAAGTACAACAAGAGAACCCATACAAACAGAACAAAGGTCAACCCTAGAGTATCCAGCCAAAGAGATCAAAGAGACCACACCGTGAGTCCCATAGAACTCCTACCTTAGAAGTTCACCCTACAAAGACAGCTTAGCAAAGAAGAGCATCCAGAAGCACCGGCATAAACAAAAAGAGTCACCTAAAATGAGGAGACAAAGAAAGAATCTGCAGTCAAAAGGAATGGAAGACTCCTCTCTAAAAAAGCTAAATGAAATGAAGGCAAGCAAACAAATACAGATTTCAAAGAGAATGTTTATAAGGGTACTCAAGGAACTCATAAGTTACCAAACAAGGGTCCGAGGGGGGAGCAATACTTGGCCCTCCAAGGAATGCCAAAAACTGCTACAGAAAACAGGGGCCCCTCCCAAGGACAGTATACTAATATCTACTGGGCTCTTCTGTCCGCTGCCAATTGGAAAGACATCTCTCAATGCCAGAGATTTGTGAAAAGGAAACAAAATGTTTATTTAATACTATTCCTAATGCCCTCATTGAAATATTAAAGTCTTTAAGGGTATACACCTACACACACACACAGCGCTCCCTCCCTTCTCCCACTGTCCCAACTCCGGGTACCGTAAATCAGGAAAAAGCACACATCCGTTTTTCAGGTCGCTGGCACTGTGGGCTGTGTCGCCTGTCTAGGCAGGATTTCCAACCAATCCAAAGTCATGAGGCACCTTCCACTGGCAAGAGTTCTTTGTACCAAGTTCTAGTCAAAGTCTCTCTTGCTTTCCAGGCCATGCAGCCAAAGGGAGCACCCCAAAGCTGTGTGGGTCTCTTCTACCAAAGCTGCACTCCACCAAAAGCACGTCTTTCTTCTTCACCTGGCCTCAGGGATCTCCATTCCGGCAAAGCTGCGTGGTTTTCCCTTTTCTGTTTGGGAAAGAGGGGGTCCTAACTCTGCTGAAACTGCGTGGCTCTCTCTCTAATGGCTGCTGTGTCTGGGTTTAAATCCCCCCGTGCCCATCTTCCTCTGTACCCCTATTTCTGACTCCTCCCATGATCAGTTACACCTGCCAGTATTTCTGTATTATTACAAGTTTACTGGGCTGCCATTGTTAGCCTGGGCAGGTATGGCCCCATGTCCTAGAGCCTATCTCCTCCAAGCTCCCATGCAGGTACTGTAACTCAGGGGATCTGCCCCCCAGTCACATCTTGGGGGGAAGTGACTTCATTCCCCTAGCTCTAAGCATGGCCACAGTCATTTAACATATCCAAGTGACCTGCCAAAGGCTATAGATATGTTAAATGACCATGCCATGGATTAGCTGCAAGGCTGTGGCTGAACAAAACAGTCCTGCATATTCCTGGTCTATGTGTCCCTTCCCCCAACTCACACCTGTGGTGGGGGAAGGGGTGAGGGCATCTTATATGTCTCTTCAATATTCCTATAAACTTTGAGTTCTGGACACCATTCCAAATCTTTTTTTTTGCCCCATCCCCCAGCTGCACCCTGCATCACACAGACAACTACGGGAACTGACTGAGTACTACATCAGTATGAAAAAGGAAATAGAATCTATAAACAAGAACCAGGAGGGAATGAAGAATATAATTTCTGAAATTAAAAAAAAAAACACTAGAAGGAATTGCAAGCAGGCTAGATGAAACACAGAACCAAATTAGTGAGCTGGAAGACAAGATAGAAAGAAACACCCAGGTTGAGCAACTGTACAAAAAAAGTCTCAAAAAATGTGAAGATAGCTTAAGAGAACACTAAAACAACATGAAACACAAAAATATTCAAATCATAGGAATACCAGAAGGTGAAGAAATAGAGCAAGGGATAAAAACACTATTTGAAAAAAGTGATGATGGAAACCTTTTTTGAACCTGGAGAGGGGAAATCCATGCAAATTCAGGAAGCACAGAAGGTCCCAATCAAGAAGAACTCAAAGACTTGCTCTAAGAAACATCACAATTAAAATGCCAAGACAAAGAGAGAATCTTAAAAACAGCAGAGAAACCAGAAGTAGCATACAAGGGCGCTCTGATAAAGCTAGCAGCTAATTTCTCAGCAGACACACTCCAGGCCAGGAGAGAATGGCAAAAAATATTCCAAGTAATGAAAGCAAAGGCCTGCAAGCAAGACTGCTCTGCCAAGCAAGGCTCTCAATTAAAATGAAAGGTGAAATAAGTAGTTTTCCAGATAGAAGAAGGCTGAAAGAATAGACCCCCACCAAACCAGCAATGCAGGATATGTTAAAGGGACTGCCATACAAAGAGGAAGGAAAAGAGTGAGAGAGAGAGAGAAGGGAACACAGGTAACAGAAGGAAAATGAATAAATACCTATCAATAATAACCTTAAATGTTAATGGATTAAATGCTCCAATCAAAAGACATAGGGTAGTTGAATGGATAAGAAAACATGACCCTCACATATGCTGCCTACAAGAGACATACTTCAGAACAAAATCCCTACATGGACTAAAAGTGAAGGGTTGGAAAAAATATTCTAAGTAAGTGGACAGGAAAAAAAAGCTGGAGTACCAATACTTGTATTGGGCAAAGTTGACTTCAAAACAAAAGCCATAAAAGGAGACACTGAAGGGTACTTCATAATACTCAAGGGAAGAATCCACCAAGAAGACATAAACATTGTAAATATATACCCACCCAATATAGGAGCACCCAAATATATAAGGAAAATCTTGGAGGACTTCAAGAAAGATATAGACAGCAACACACTTATATTAGGGGATTTTAACATCCCACTGTAAACAATGAATAGATCTTTCAAAAAAATACCAACAAAGATATTGTGGCATTGAAAAATAGATCAAATGGATACATATATACACACACATATATATATGCATATATACACACATATATAGAAACATATATACACACACACATACATATACATACACACACAACCTTCCATCCCAAAGAAGCAAAGTACACACTCTTTTCAAATGTACATGGAACATTTTCAAAGGTAGACCACATAATAGGACACAAAACCAACCTCAACAAATTCAAGAAAATTGAAATGACATCAATAATTTTCTTGGACCACAGGGGACTGTAACTAGGAACCAAACTAAAGGAAAAAACCCTCAAGAACACTCAAATTCATGGAGACTGAATAGCATGCTATTAAACAATGAATTGCTTAATAATGAGATCAAGGAAGAAATAAAAAAAGTTTTGGGAAACAAATAAAAATGAACATGCAATAGTCCAAAACTTATGGAACACAGACAAAACTTATGGAACACAGCTGCTAAAATCCTCAACAAAATATTATCAAACCACATCCAGAAATACATTAAAAAGATCATATGTTATGATTAAGTGGAATTCATCCCAGGGAGGCAAGGATGGTACAATAGCCACAAATCAATAAATGTAATACATGATTAAGTGGAATTCATCCCAGGGAGGCAAGGATGGTACAATAGCCACAAATCAATAAATGTAATACATCACACAAACAAAAGGAAAGACAAAAGTCACATGATCATATCAATCGGTGCAGAAAAAGCACTTGATAAGGTAAAGCACCCATTTATGACAAAAACACTCAGCAAAGTGGGAGTAGAGGGAGCATTCCTCAACATAATAAAGGTTATATATGAGAAACCTACAGCCAACATCATGCTCAATGTGCAAAAACTAAAAGCTTTCCCACTAAGATCAGACGCAAGACAAGGATGTCCACTTTCACCACTTCTATTCAACATGGTATTGGAAGTCCTAGCCACAATGATCAGACATGAAAGAGAAACAAAAGATAACCAAATTGGAAAGGAGAAAGTAAAACTGTTACAGTTTTCAGATGATATGATAGTGTTACATAGAAGACCCTATACACTCCACCAAAAAAGCTACTCAACCTAATAAGTGAATTTGGGAAAACAGCAGGGCTCCAAGTCAATATTCAGGAATAAAAGGAATTTTTATACACCAACAATGAAAGATCAGAATCAGAAATCAGCAAAAAAAATTTTCCTATAGCAACAAAAAAAATAAGACATCTAGGAAATAAATCTTAACAAGGAAGTGAAAGATCTATACTCAGAAAACTACACAACACTGAAGAAAGAAGCTAAGGAAGACACAAATAAATGGAACCATATATCATGTTCATGGATTGGAAGAATTAAACACCATTGAAATGTCCATATTGCCCCCCAAATTTGTAGAGTCATTGCAATCCCCATTGAAATACCAATGACATATTTCATACTATAAAACAAACATTTTAAAATTTGTATTGAGCCCTAAATGACCATGAATAGCTATAGCAACTTTGAGAAAGAAGAACAAAATAGAAGGGACCATAATACCTGATATAAAATTATATTACAAGGCCACTGTAATCAAAACAGTATGGTAGTAGCATAAGAACAGACACATAGACCGATGGAACAGAATATATTGTCAATTAATATTCGACAAAAGGGGAAAGAAGCATAAAATGGAGTAAACGTAGCTTCTTCAACAAACTGTGTTGGGAGATCTAGTCAGCCTCATGCAAAAAAATAAAACTCGATCACCAACTTACATCATACACAAAAATAAATTCAAGGTGGATAAAAGCCTTACATATAAGTCATGACACCATAAAAATCCTAGAGCAGAACATAGGCAGGAAAATCTCAGATATCCCACACAGCAATATTTTCACCAATATGTCCCCTAGAGCAAAGGGCATAAAAGAAAGAATAAACACTGGTGATCAGGATGCTCACAGAACTGGTTGATTATAGTCACAAATTAGAGGAACATATTAAGGCTAAACTAATTGAAATGAAGGGAGATGTCCAGGAAACCAATAGTGATGGAATGGAAACTGACCAGAAGGAAGAACAAAACATTCAACCAGGAAAGAATGAAGAAACAAGAATTCAAAAAAAATGAGGAGAGGCTTAGGAACCTCCAGGACATCTTTCTTTAAACATTCCAACCTCCGAATTATAAAAATTTAGGGGTACTAGAAGGGGAAAAGAAACAGCCACTAGTAGAAAACATATCTGAACAAATAATAAAGGAGAACTTCCCCAGTCTGGCAAAGGAAATAGACTTCCAGGAAATCCAGGAAGCTCAGAGAGTCCCAAAGAAGTTGGACCCAAGAAGGAACACACCAAAGCACATCATAATTGCATTAATTGCATTAATGAAGGAGAGAATCCTAGAAGCAGCAAGAGATAAGGGGACAGTCACCTACAAAGGAGTTCCCATCAGACTGTCAGCAGATTTCTCAGAAGAGACCTTCCAGGCAAGAAGGGGCTGGAAAGAAGTATTCCAAGTCATGAAATCCAAAGACCTACAGCCAAGACTGCTCTATCCAGCAAAGTTTTCATTTAGAATGGAAGGGCAGATAAAGTGCTTCTCAGATAAGACCAAATTCAAGGAGTTCATCATCACCAAGCCCTTATTATATGAAATGTTAAAGGGACTTATCTAAGAAAAAGAAGATAAAAAATATGAACAGTGAAAAGACGGCAAATTCACAGTTATTAACAACCACACCTAAAGCAAAAGCAAACCAAGCGGACAGCTAGATCAGGAGTGGAACCATAGAAATGAAGAACACATGGAGGGTTAGCAACAGGGGAGTGGGAGGAGGAGAAGGGGGGAGAAGGTACAGAAAATAGCATAGACAATAGGTAGAAAATAGATGGGGGGAGGGCAAGAATAGTAGGGGAAATATAGAATCTAAAGAACTTGAGACACGTGGTCATAAACTAAAGGGGGGCAATGGTGGGGGAGGGGGTGTGCAGGGTGGATGGGAATGAAGGGGAGGAATAGAACAACTGTAATGGTATAATCAATAAAATATATTTAAAAACAACAGAAAAATGAGATCTCATCAAAATTAAAAAAAAAAAAAACAACTTCTACCAGGCTAATGAAAACAGCATTAAAGTGAAAAGAGAATCTACTATTTGGGAGAACATATTTACAAATGCTACGTCAGACAAGAGTTTGATCTCCAAAATATAGAAAGAACTCACACAACTCCACTCTAGGAAGACAAATGTGGGCAAACCTGAACAGATACTTCTCCAAGGAGGACATAGAGAGGGCCCAGAGACATATGAAAGGATGCTCAGCACCAATAGCCATCAGAGATGTTCTAATTAAAACTGCAATGAGATAGCATTTTACACCAGTCAGAATGACCATCATAACAAAATCAACAAACAAGTGCTGGTGAGGCTATGGAGGAAAGGGAACCCTAATATACTTTTGGTGAGAATGCAGACTGGTGCAGCCACTGTGGAAAACAGTAAGGAATTTCCTTCAACAACTAAAAGTGGAACTGTCTTTTGACCCAGCAATACCACTGCTGGGTTTATACCCTAAGGATCCTGAAACACCAATTCAAAAGGATCTATACACCCCAATGTTCATAGTAGCACAGTTTACAATAGCCAAGTGCTGGAAGCAGCCTAGGTGCCCATCAATAAATGAGTAATTTAAAAAACTGTGGTACATTTACAAAATGTAATATTATGCAACAGAAAGAAAAAAGGAGATTTTACCCTTTGTGACAGTGTGGATGGAACTGGACAGCATTATACTGAGTGAAATAAGCCAGACAGTGAAAGAGAAATATCATATGCTCTCACTTATAAGTGGAAGCTAATCGACAAAGTAAACAAGCAAACAAAATACAACCAGAGACATTGAAATAAAGAACAGACTGACTAACCAGAGAGGAGGGGGGAGAGGGATATAGGGGAAGGGCCATCAAGGAACATGTATAAAGGACACATGGACAAAGCCAAAGGGGGTGGGTTCGAGAATGGGAGGCAGGGATGGAGGGGGAATGGGGTCATGGTGGGATGAAATGGAAACAACTGTACTTGGACAACAATCAAAAAATAAAGTTTGTGAGAGGGATAATAATAGCTGGCATCTGTTCCAGTAAAAATGGTATAAGAAGGGGGGTAATCATTAATTATCAAACATTTTTGGAGCAGATTAGGTGAATTAATTAATTTGTTTATTAATAATGATATTTTAGTTTATTGCCAGTGTCAGGCAAGTATGTTATCTTACTCTTAGAATAAACATTATTCTCTCTTTCCCAAGAGTGGCTATAACATCCTCTAATATGGAAACTTAATGTACTGGACTTATATGTAATATCCAGATAGGACAAACATTCCATCTCCTAGAGGATTAGCATTTTTGTATGTTTTATATTATTTTGGACAGGAACCTAAAAAGTATCAAGTAATCTTATGAGAAATAGTATGATGACTATAAAGACAGAATAAACATGGCAAAAGATTTCTTGTTCCCATTTCCACTTACCTGTTATGATAACCAGTTGATTATTGTCACTGGCCAAGTTTTGATTGGAAGACAGATATTTTTAAATGCATTCCTTTCATCTACTTAGATTTTTAAATTTATTCTGATAACTTTAAAATAAAAGGCAGAATCTCTTACCTAATACCTTGCTATAAAACTGGTCCCAAATATGAGTGTCATAATCCCGGATCCAGAAGTCAAAGAAAACTGAAAGCATTGTGTTTTTCACTCTTTCCCAGAAGGTCATCCGATCTGTTAGTGCCACCATCTGAACAGGAACATAGGAAGGTGGAGCTGGGAGTTTCCCACAGTGTTTCTCCTTCATGCCTCCTGTAGATATTCTTAATGTGAGCACAAAAGGGACTTTGAGTAATTCGGCAATCAGCTCTCCACAGGGCAGCACAGGGTCTATAAGCATTAAGTCATAGTTGGTCTCCTGGAGCTTCTTCATGAATGTCTGATTATAGACTGCACCCTCACACGTGATTTTTAACATTCCAGATGTTTCAATAAAAAAATCACTCAATTTTATCGTTGATTGCCAGGGTTCTAAGTTTGGCAAGACATTAAGAATTAGGTCCAGAAATTTGTCATATACATTCTCTACCGATTCTTTCTGAACTTCTGAAGGCAATACCTCGAAGTTCAGGGTGGAAGGTTTCCTGAAATCAATGAGCTTAGCATGTGGAAAAGTCAGCACTGTTACCTCATGTCCTTTCTTTGTGAGTTCTTCCAGAATGATCTTTATGTTAAGCCAATGGCTCATGTCACAGGGCCACACGAGGACCTTCCCACAGAATCCACAACTCCAGAGTTGTAGCAGCAGCACTGCCAATGCCCACTTCTCAGGTAACATGACAGCAGCTCTGCCACACACTGGTCTGCAGAGGTTTTAGGGTATTTTTGCTGAGTGCAGAGACCAAATGGCAATTAAGACACACGGTAAGTTAAAAATTAACTTTAAAAGGGAAATTTTTGTGCATTATGTTCAAAGTTAATATTCACTGTGGTAATACAACAGAAAAAAAAACACCTGGGAGAAACTATTTTAACCTCCAGAACTTAAAAATCAAATACATTAAATAAAGACAAATTTATTTTCTAGATTGTCAATAAGGAAAAGAACAAAAAACCCTGAAGTAAATATTTCACACACAGAAACACACTCGCCAACATTCATTCTACTCTGTTCGCAGGTGCCAAGTGGTTTAAGTGAGAAAATGGTACACATTTTTTCCCTATGTGAAACAGCAAATAATTTGCTTTGATACACATGGAAAATACTTTGATTAGAGTAATATGACTAGTACAGGGTGTTCAGAATTCCGGAGGAAAAACACAGTCCTCTATGGGATAATTGGAAATAGCTTCAGTGAGGTAGATAACATATAAGGTGACATGAAAGCCTTGGTAGGCAGAGTACGGCAAAAGGACAGATTTCAACTGAATAGAGGAATGAGAAAAATGCATGGATATCTAGATATTTGGTCCATATCCACTCTGGTGAGTATGGACCACAAAGAAAGTTGTGGCAGTAAGTTTTAGAATGAAATAGGGGATAATAGGCAGTCCTGAATGGTTTGGATTTTAATTTAAAGGTAAAATTTATTTACTAAAATTTTAAAAAGGGCTATTACAAGATTATTATTATTATTATTTTTTTGCAAATAATTCTGATGCTAAACATAGAATGGCATATAAAGGCAAGAACTTAAATGAAGGGAAACTGATTAAAAATGTGTGTTTGGTAACTTAAATATGGGACCATAATAGCCTGAAACATGGACTGAAAATAATAAATGTAAAGAATATAGTAGAAATTTGTAATTAGTGATTAGATCTGAGATTGAAAACAATGTATAAGAGGAAAGATACATACTTTTGTACAAAGATGTAAAGAAATATGATTTTCTGTCTGAAAAACCAAAAAGCTGATAGCAGCGTTAGATAAAATATACACAAGATTAGTGGAAGGTTTAGGAATCAATTTGATCTATTACAGGGGCACTGAATCCCTGGGAGCCAGGCTGCACAGCAGGAGGTGAGTAGCTGTTGAGCAAGAGAAGCTTCATCTATATGGACAGCCACTCCTGTTCTTTGCATTAGTGCCTGAACTCTGCCTCCTGTCAGACCAGTGGGGGTGATAGATTCTCATAAGAACAGGGACCCAACTGTGAACTGTGCAAATGAGGTTGCAGTTCCTTATGAGAATCTAATGCCTGATGATGTGAGGTAGAGCTGAGGGGTGATGCTAGCACTGGGGAGTGATTGCAAATACAGGTTATCATTAGCAGGGAGGTTTGAGTGCACAGAGACCATAATAAATCAATTGTTTGCAGATATATACCAAAACCCTTTTAGTGAGTGGTGACAAGGTACATCAGGTGGTAAGCTTTATAGTGCCAAGTGAGTTTATGTATTTTACTTGTGTAGATGCTTCTGGTGGCAGGCTTTAAGTCAGAATTCAACACTTATTTTGGTCTACACATGGCCCACCCATTATTTTCATCCATACCTTTTTCCCACACTGCATACTTGTTTCAGTCACAGTTTTGGTAAGCCCAAATGCTAACCCTAGCATGCAGTGAGTTGTATAATTATTTCATTATAGATTACAATGTAATAATAATAGAAATAAAGTATACAGCGAATGTAATGAGCTTAAATCATCCTGAAACCATCCTTTGCCCTGTCTCTGGAAAAATTGTCTTCCACAAAAGTGGTCTCTGATGCCAAAAATGTAGGAGACCGCTGATCTATCAGATTTTTTCTGAAGTGACTGATTTAGTAAGATAAGTCCATGGAAATATTTATACGCCCCTTAGATATTCAGATTTCGGCAGATTATGTTGCAAGATGTGAAGTAATTATTCATCCATCTACTCATCTATCTATCCCTCTACACAAATAACATACATCAACATAATTCCTTTTACATTAACACACTCAGTAAACAATATGTACCTCCTACATTATCCAAATTTTCTCAGAAGAGCTGTAACTCATGATCAACACTCATAGTGCATGAGCTTTCGTATTAATAGATGAGTTTTGAGGAAGAAAACAATTTTTTCCATCTTGTATCACTTATGTGAGATGACTTTGTAAGAATTATGGTTCATTGTGTTGTTTGTATCTGTGCATGTAAAAAGTGAGAGTAGAAGAATAAATATGATATTACAGACTAGGAGATTATCTAGAGAGCCAGGAAAAAATGTCATATCCCGTACTCCATGTCTAATAAATATTGAGTTATTATAATAGCATCTCTCAATAGAGGTTGGGTTGCAGGTATAACTTGACTGGAATAAAAAAGATATTCAGAATCTGCAACACAATTTCAAACATCAATACACATTTTTACCATAAACAGAAATCAAGTGCTATTGTGAGAACACTTCACCTTGCAACATTCTTAGCTTATACTCCTGCAACCCAAGTAAAAGTTAGTGTTTCTCTTCAGTTCTCATTGATTGGTAAGTACAGTATTGTTACTATATTTATTCTATTACTGTCTTTTCCTTCTTACTACTGTTTCCTCCAAGAATCCCTAACACTCAAGATTTCTTTGAAGACTTAGAACATGTTATGCAATTGTCTTTATTACTTCCCCAAATTGGCCATTATGCTGGCAAAAATTAACCTAATGTTTGGGTCTCTGTGGTCTCCCTTATGCTGTTGATCTATTTCTTTTGTTGTTTGCTGAGATTGAGACCTTGTATTACCCAAATGATTTCTTTTTAAAAATATAGTTGTTACTCAATTACCATTGGCATGCAATATATTAGTTTCAGATATACAACAGAGTGATTAGACAATTATAGAACTTACAAAATGATCATCCTGATAATTATAGTACCCATCTGACACTGTACATAGTTATTAAAATATGACCGACAATATCCCAAATTATTTTAAAAACTTTCCACCTAAATATTGCTTTGATTTCTTGAAATAAGTAAATCTAAAAGAGAACATATTCGTCTTGCAGAAGTTGTCCCCCTAAATTGTTCCCTATTTTATTAAAAATCATCAATATTCAAATAAAAAC
This sequence comes from Sturnira hondurensis, assembly GCF_014824575.4. Classification (NCBI taxonomy): domain Eukaryota; kingdom Metazoa; phylum Chordata; class Mammalia; order Chiroptera; family Phyllostomidae; genus Sturnira; species Sturnira hondurensis. The sequence goes on from NW_028094297.1 coordinate 244,588, forward strand.
ACAAGTTAGAAATCCCATAGTCCATCTTAATTCCTTCTTTCTTGAACACTTAACTTCTTTTATTTACCAGACCTTTGAGTCCACCCTAGAGTGTCTCATTAAAATGTCTTTATCTCTCTACCATAATGATAAATACCTTCCTTCTGACCTCAGCCATGCTTGTCAGGATTACTAAAGCAGTCTCCCCTAGTGATCTGCATGGTTGTACTTTTCTATGTCTACAATCCATTGTCTACCTTTAATCCCACTATCATTTTTAAAATGCTACTTCATTCATGTCGTGCTTCAGCTAAAATTCTTGATGTTATGTCTATAAGAGCTACCAATACTTAGAAGATCTTCTGTGTTGTGTAAGATAGTTTGGAGATGCAAATAAAAATTTTTAGTAGTATGATATTGTTATCAGGTTGTATTCTTTAAAGGGATATCATAAATCGCATCATAAGGAATATTAAAAACTCCACTGTAATAGGCCTACCTTCAGTAAAATTTTGGTGGGTTTGCAGTTCAGTCTTCCAACAGACTGAAAAGTATGTAAATATAGATGAGAAATTTAACATCCCAATATGTTCAGAGTAGCCAAATTTTTACTTTTTCCAAGCCTCGCATAATTCATTGGGTATCCCTAAAGAAAAGAAAAAACGAGTGAAGTGGACCCAATTACCACTAAGTTAAAATGGGGAAATTTTACCATTAACTTACTGATAAAGCTATTAAAGTAAAACTAAGTTTAGTTCTTTTAGAATAATTATGGCTTATAGACTTCCGGCCAAGATGGAGGCATAGGTGGAAACACTGTGACCCCTCCCACAACTAAATTTAAAGACAGTGAAGTTTTAGTAACAAAAACACAGCCATAACAGTGAAAATTGAACTGTACCAAAGTCTGACAACAATGAACCATTCAGCCAGACCGGTAAGAAGGGCGGAGTCAGCAGCAGAGCGGGGTCAGGCTGGAAAGATCTTTTGGTCTGATCAACCCAGGAGCAGAGGCGAAGGTGGTTGGTGGATCCTAGGTGTGGGGTGGCGATGGGCAAATCCAGTGATGGTGCAGGGTGGCTGGCTGACTGCAGTCACACATTTGTGCCCAGATAAGCCAAGCGAAGGAGTGAACAGTGAGACCGAACGCTCAGGCTAGGGCCCCAGTGACAGGAATTAGAGCCTGAGAGCATCAACTGGAAAGATTTTTTTGGGATTGAGGGGCCGAGAGAGGTTCCCAGGATCACAGAGAGTTCGTTGGAGAGACCCACAGGGTCCTGGAGAATACATGGGCCCACACACCCGGGAACCAGCACCAGAGGGGCCCAATTTTCTTGTGGGGAGCTGCAGAGAAGACAGAAATCTGAGAGAGAGCAGAGCAGAGCTCAGAAAGGAACCATTAGAGGAAAGGAACCATAGAGGGAACCATTTTTTTCCCTCTATGACCTCGCCCCCACATACAGTGTCACAAACCAGCGACTGAGTTGCCCCGCCCTGGTGAACACCTAGGGCTCTGTTTCTCATATGTAACAGGCACGAACAGTCCAAAATATGGCTCAGAAAGAACTCAAAGCCCCAGAGCTTATAACTTTAAGCAAAAAAAAGAAATAGCAAACCTCTCAGATGCACAGTTCAAAACACTAGTGATCAGGATGCTCACAGAATTGGTTAATTTTAGCCACAAATTAGAGGAACATATGGAGGCTAAACTGATTGAAATGAAGGGAAATGCACAGGAAACCAATAGTGATGGAAAGGAAACTGGGACTCAAATCAATGGAGTGGACCAGAAGGAAGAACGAAACAACCAAACAGAAAAGAAGGAAGAAACAAGAATTCAAAAAAATGAGGAGAGGCTTAGGAACCTCCAGGACATCTTTAAACGTTCCAACATCCGAATTATAGGATGGGAAAAGGAAACAGCCACAAGTGGAAAACTTATTTGAACAAATAATAAAGGAGAACTTCCCCAGTCTGGCAAAGGAAATAGACTTCCAGGAAATCCAGGAAGCTCAGAGAGTCCCAAAGAAGTTGGACCCAAGAAGGAACACACCAAAGCACATCATAATTACATTAGTCAAGATTAAAATGAAGGAGAGAATCCTAGAAGCAGCAAGAGATGAGGGGACAGTCACCTACAAAGGAGTTCCCATCAGACTGTCAGTGGATTTCTCAAAAGAGACTTTCCAGGCAAGAAGGGGCTGGAAAGAAGTATTCCAAGTCATGAAATCCAAAGACCTACAGCCAAGAAGGCTCTATCCAGCAAAGCTTTCATTTAGAATGGAAGGGCAGATAAAGTGCTTCTCAGATAAGACCAAATTCAAGGAGTTCATCATCACCAAGCCCTTATTATATGAAAGGGACTTATCTAAGAAAAAGAAGATGAAAAATATGAACAGTGAAAGGACAGCAAACTCACAGTTATTAACAATGACACCTAAAACAAAAGCAAACCAAGAGGTCAGCTAGATCAGGAGTGGAACCATAGAAATGAAGAACACATGGAGGATTAGCAACAGGGGAGTGGGAGGAGGAGAAGGGGGGAGAAGGTACAGAGAATAAATAGCATAGACAGTAGGTAGAAAATAGACAGGGGGAGGGCAGGAATACTGTGGGAAATATGGAATCTAAAGTACTTGTGACACATGGACATGAACAAAAGGGAGGGAATGGTGGGAGAGGGGTGTGCAGGGTGGAAGGAAGTGAAGGGGGGAATGGGATAACTGTAATGAAGTGATGGATAAAATATATTTTAAAAATTTGGCTTATAGATGTAACTAGAAAGGGGGCATTAAACAATAATAAGACAAGTGGAATCTGATCACCAAAACAAATTAACAAGCCAGATATAAGCCAGAGACATTGAAATAAAGAACAGACTGATGATAACCAGAGGGGAGGGAGGAGAGAAATAATGGGGAAAATAGGACGAGGGTCCTCAAGGAATGTGTGTGAAAGGACACATGGAGAAAGACAAAGGGAGTAGGACTGAGGGTGGGAGGCGGGGATGGATGGGGCAGTGGGGAGTGGAGAGGGAAAAATGAAGACAACTGTACTTGAAGAACAATTAAGAAAATAATAGGACAGAAAGAAGGAGAGATAAAGAGAAGAAGGGAGGGAAAAGAGAAGGAAGGAAAGAAGGAGAAAGAATGTGAGAAAGAAAAATAAGAATGAGGGAAAGAAAGATGGAGTAAAGAGGAGGATATAAAGAATAGTTATATGTTATTGTAATTTCACTATGAGAAAGTCAACAAAAAATTTAACCACAACTCCAAAATACTGATCAATTTAAAGCACATTTCCCCCCAATTAAAGTGAAAATGATAAATTAGTCCCACCATATTTGCAATGAATCACTATTGATGGTTTTTGAGTATAGTAAGTGTTGTATTTCTGTCTTTATCTTGTAATAGTCTCTGATTGGCTCATATGCTTGAAGGATTTTTGAATACGAGTCTATTTCCTTCTCCTGAGTCAAATCTCCTCACATCTCTTGATGGGCCACTGTATTTATAGCAAAAATTCTAGGAGTATTTTACACTTATATCCACCACCTTTTGGTGATGTGAGGGAAACATGTACATGCTACAAATGCTATACTGCCTTATTTTATGTTTCTTGAAGGGAAACAAGTAGTAAGTATTAATTTTAGGATTAATTACTTTCAAATTACCAGGTCAAACATTTATATGAACAAAAGTATTTTTTTCTTTTTTAATTTTTTATAATTTTTAATATTTTACTTATTTATTTAATTTTAGAGGGGAAGGGAAAGAGAGAAGGAGAGAAATATCAATGTATGGTTGCCTTTTGTGAGTCCCCTGCTGGGAACTTGCCTGCAACCCAGGCATGTGCCCTGGCTGGGAATTGAACCCAGATCGTGTGCTTCACAGGCCCATGCTCAGTTCACTGAGCTACACCAGCCAGGGATTTATTTATTTATTTATTTATTTATTTATTTATTTATTTTGTGGACGTTCATAGTAATATCTTTATTTCACTTCTTAGCAGTGTTAGCATTTTTATTAGGCCTTGACAATGTGTGATTATCTCATAACCCACTTCTCAAAAAGGCTGTGAAGGACCACAGTGATATTTCCTTTTCTTTTCTGTTTTTTAAAAAATATATTTTATTGATTATACCATTACAGTTGTTCTATTCCTCCCCTTCATTCCCCTCCACCCTGCACACCCCTCTCCCACCATTCCCCCCCTTTAGTTTATGACCACGTGTCTCAAGCTCTTTAGATTCTATATTTCCCCTACTATTCTTGCCCTCCCCCTGTCTATTTTCTACCTACTGTCTATGCTATTTTCTGTACCTTCTCCCTCCTTCTCCTCCTCCCACTCCCCTTTTGCTAACCCTCCATAGGTTCTTAATTTCTATGGTTCCACTCCTGATCTAGCTGTCCTCTTGGTTTGCTTTTGTTTTAGGTGTAGTTGTAAATAACTGTGAGTTTGCTGTCCTTTCACTGTTCATATTTTTTATCTTCTTTTTCTTAGATAAGTCCCTTTAACATTTCATATAATAAGGGCTTGGTGATGATGAACTCCTTGAACTTGACCTTATCTGAGAAGCACTTTACCTGCCCTTCCATTCTAAATGAAAGCTTTGCTGGATAGAGCCTTCTTGGCTGTAGGTCTTTGGATTTCATGACTTGGAATACTTCTTTCCAGCCCCTTCTTGCCTGGAAAGTCTCTTTTGAGAAATCCACTGACAGTCTGATGGGAACTCCTTTGTAGGTGACTGTCCCCTCATCTCTTGCTGCTTCTAGGATTCTCTCCTTCATTTTAATCTTGACTAATGTAATTATGATGTGCTTTGGTGTGTTCCTTCTTGGGTCCAACTTCTTTGGGACTCTCTGAGCTTCCTGGATTTCCTGGAAGTCTATTTCCTTTGCCAGACTGGGGAAGTTCTCTTTTATTATTTGTTCAAATAAGTTTTCCACTTGTGGCTGTTTCCTTTCCCCATCCTATAATTCGGATGTTGGAACGTTTAAAGAAAGATGTCCTGGAGGTTCCTAAGCCTCTCCTCATTTTTTTGAATTCTTGTTTCTTCCTTCTTTTCTGTTTGGTTGTTTCTTTCTTCCTTCTGGTCCACTCCATTGATTTGAGTCCCAGTTTCCTTTCCATCACTATTGGTTTCCTGTGCATTTCCCTTCATTTCAATTAGTTTAGCCTTCATATGTTCCTCTAATTTTTGACTAAAATCAACCAGTTCTGTGAACATCCTGATCACTAGTGTTTTGAACTGTGCATCTGAGATGTTTGCTATTTCTTTTTTGCTTAAAGTTATAAGCTCTGGGGCTTTGAGTTCTTTCTGAGCCATATTTTGGACTGTTCGTGCCTGTTACATATGAGAAACAGAGCCCTAGGTGTTCACCAGGGCTGGGCAAGTGTGAAGCTTGCCAAGTTGTGAAGCTATATGTGGGGGCAGGGTTAAGGGAAAACAATGGCGGTTCCCTCTGCTGCCTCCTGCCACTGCCACAGGGGCTCGTGTGGTCTGTCCCACTGCATGTGAATGTGTGATGGAGTCAGCCTGCCACCTTTTGTCCTCATTGGGTTTGCTGCTGGGGCCTTCATGGTGCGTCTCACTGCTCACTCCTCTGCTGGTTTATCTGTGCGCCATTGTGGGACCACGGCCAGCCCACCGCCCTGCGTCCTCACTGGGTCTGCCTGATGCTACCCCAGCTGCCTGGGCACCTAGGGTCAGGGATCTTTCCTGCCCACTGTGCTCCGCCGCTGGTTCCGCCCCTCTTACCGGTCTGGGTTGAAGGGTTCGTTGTTGTAGGACTTCCACATAGTTCAATTTTCTGTTCTTTGGCTGTGTCTTTGTTTACTAAACCTTTGTTGTATTCAAACTTGGTTGTGGGAGAAGGCACAGCGTTTCCACCTATGCCTCCATCTTGGTGGAAGTCCCCTAATTTTTATTTTAATTGTTGTTCAAGTATAGTTTTCTGTCTTTTACCTCCACACCAGCCCTCCCACCTCCCTCCCATTTCCACCCCCATTATTGTCCAGGTGTCCTTTATAGTTGTTCCTGCAAGCACTTCTCCTTTCCCCCTGAAATTCCTTCCCCTCTGGTATTCTTTTCAACTGAACTATGAGAAAACTCTAAAGTTTTTTTGTCTTTAGGATTCTATTCAAAGTTGGGTTGAAATACAACCCAGGTTTGAACATCTCCTTTTAGAGTCATCACATTTTAGTGTTCAGAGTTATGTCTGAGGTCATGCAGTTCCATGCTTTTCATTTGATAACAAAGTTTTTCCTGAGGACACGCAGTATGATATTGTCAATGACTGATGAGAACTGCAACTTACAGCTTCTTAGTCAATGTGTTTATACCCTCTAAAGGCCTTGTTTTATGTGCTTCACATTCTACTGTGACTACCAAACCCATATGTGATTTTGATTTCTAAGACATTTAGGCTACATTGTAGGTATGACTGAGTTTATATATAGCATTTATCAAAATTTTGTAATTAAAGGAGTGATTCACAATAATAAATATTAATATATCTAGTAAAAGAGAATGAAATTACATGAAAATTTACAAAAGTTTATTACATAAGGTTTATTTGAAGTGTTACACCAGAGGTATTCTAGATTAAAAGAGTGAATTATAAACGACTAATAATCATTTTCTTTAGTTATTATTTGCATACAATTAAATTATAAGTGCAATGTACTAATCTATAAAAATAGTTAGTAATCAGTAACTTATTTGTTTCAATATACCAAGTATATATTTTTATTTAATGACTACATTTTCTAAGATTGCATAATAATTTAAATGAGATTGTTTTAATTTCAAAGAATTTTTGGAATTAGCCTGAACACATGGTCAAATGCTTTGCTGTAAAATAAAGCAAAAGGCAACAGAAAAAGAGCCTCAGTGGTTAGTAATTACTAATATTTCAGATATTAGATATTAGGCAGATAGATATCTAGAGAAAACTTTTATTAGGCTTTTTAGGTGTGGCCATGTTACTAAGTTCTTTTCAAAAGCAGGTGAGCAGTCTTTGTACAATATCTTGATCACATGATTTAAATGGGAAAATATTCTTCATTGCCTTAATATCTTGAGTTAGCTTATAGATGTTGTTGCCTAAGTATATAGGCAAGAACAACGTCCTATGTGATGAAGGCACACCAAACTAATGAGATAATTGTTTCCTTTATATGTGGATGGATTTTTCAGTAGAGCTTTCTTTCTCCCTTAAGACATTTAGATTAGAAATACACTTCTATGCAACATGAAGCATGATAGTGTACTTATTTTTTTACTGAAGCTTATACTGCTGTGTCTATCATTTTATTCCAAGTGAGAGACAAAGGTACTTTCAACCAGGGAAAACCCATGGAGCTGAAGAGTAGGGTGCAAATTCTAGATATACAAGGTGGGGCAAAAGTAGCTTTACAGTTGTGAGTATGCAAAACAATTTATTCTTGTATTATTGTTTATTAATTATTGTATTATTTTTCATATGAACCACTGTAGACCAACTTTTGCCCCACCCTGTATTGTGAAGTAATGCTGACAGATATTATTGGACAATTATAAAAAAAAAAGAGATAAATAATGAGTTCAGTATTTTTTACATGAATACCTGGAAAGACCGAGTTGATTTTTAACTGAAATATGGGCAGTTTCAGGAGACCTGGTTGGGGTGGGGGAAAAACAGATCATTTTCAAATATCAAATGTTTAAAGTACACGTGAGCTCTGATGAGGGTGGCTCAGTCCTGAAAAGTGAGAGTTCGCTGGTTCCATTTCCTGACAGGGCACGTGCCAGGGTTGTGGGTTCTGTCCCCTGACAGGGTGCATGGGAGAGGTGGCCAATTGACATTTCTCTCTCACATCAATGTTTCTCTTCCCTCTCTTTATCCCTCCCTCCCCTTCTCTAAAAATAAAGAAACCTTAGCAAAAATAAATGAATTAAAATAAAATAAAAAATGTAAACATCCTAACATAGATGAAGAGACAGCAGTTGGACTTGTAAGTCTGGATAAAGTATGGATAAACTATCTATACTTTATCTACAGATAAAGTATACTTGTAAGTACAGATAAACATAAGAAATATAAATGTTACAGTAATTTTATAGTCATACAAATAATTATCAAAATTATTTAACTAGATGAGATAATTAAAGAAATAAGTTTGAAATTAAAATAAAGGTCAAAAACAAAAAGAAAACTGGCCCAATTCAAGCCTAAAGGCATATAAATTAGAATGTGGCATGGTCTTACTATATTTGAACATTCTTATATTGTTAAGTATAACAATATGGTAAATATTGTATAATAATATGGTAAAGAAATAATCTTGATTTAAAAAAATATGTCACTAAAATAATAGAAACATGTTGAATACTTTCAATCAGAAGAAAAATAAATGAAATGAAAAATTTTGCAGAAATAATTAAAATTTCAAGTTGCCTTTGAAACATAATAAGAAAGTAAAAATAAAAAATAATTAAAAAAACAGAAATAGAAATAGGTAAAGTTATCATAAAGACAAAATATGACAGTTTTCCTGGCAAATATAAGTATAAAAGATAATCTGTCAAGTAGAAGATGATTTGTAGGATTTATTTGACTATTCAGTATGAATATATTGAAGAAGAAATACTTTTATGCTTTCATGATACACTTATTTTTAAGTTAGAAGTAGTTTCTAATATACCATATTGAAATCAAGAAGAATTTCAAAATTATTAGCAATACAATGGATATTATTTATTTATCTGCTTAATTACACATCAAATATTGAAGTCAAATCCTTAGACATGTCATTAGGTTTATAAAGGGGAAAAAAGTCCAGTCATTAATATATTTGTTAAATCAATGCAAAGCTGATTCAAATATGAACATTTGCCTTTAATTAGTTTTTTTGCACTGATAAATTATTACAAACCATTTTTGGTCAAGAAGATCTGCTAATATCTTATTTTCTTGTGATAACAATTGATTAATTTAAATTTGTAGATGACAGAGACAAAAAATAATATAATGATCTTATATTCCAGTTAAATAGGTATTCGTTTTTTGACAGAAAGCTAAATCTTTGATTACAGTAATTGTATATTATGAGCATTCATGATTTTAAATATAATGAATTAACATTTAACTTTAAGTTTATTAATTGTATCATTAACTAAAAAATTAATAAAATTGCCATTTTCTATATTTCATATTATTTTCCCCAAAGTGATCTGTTTACCTTTAATTATTGCTATATTTTTGGTCCTTGAGAAAAATAATGACTTAATTGTTCACTTTTGTTTGAAGGTAATACCTAGACCTCTGCACTAAGGGTACCCAAGGTAGAACATAAGTCATGATTATGTATGTGTTTAATGAAAATTTATAGACCTGTCCGAGTGTGACGTACCATCCCAGTTATCAATTTATGTTCTGACCCCAGTAATATTAGGCAAGCAGAAGGGCTTAATTTTATGAAAAAAATCAATACCATTCTTATAACATGCTAATCTTCCATAATGTTTCCCTGACTTGTATGTCCTAGAGATCTCTTGTGAATATTATTTTCTTATGTTGTGTCCTTTACATCCATCTAATTTAACTCACGTTTTATTTGTTCCCTAGAATTTAGCACATTGTTAGTAGCATATCACATAGGGTTAAAAATAAAGAAAGTTTTGATATTTTGCATAGAATATGTATAAAACTCTTAATGTCCCTGTGTCAGGAAAGTGAGAGGAAGGAAGTAATTCCATCTGACAAAAGGCAAAGGAAGAATGGGACATGCTTGCTAGTTAATGATATTGTCCAATTCTTGGCTTCACCAGTAGACTAAGTTAGAAAAAAGTGGGGATTTTGAAAGCATGATATATTTTCTTTAGGTCATTGTGGTGAACCTGAAAAGGATTGCCTATTCAGGACTTTATCACACTGGAAATGATCTATTCCCTCTTTTTTTTCTTTCCTGTTTTACCAACTTTTTGATAAAGAAATAAGCAACATTTTGTGACCAAAAATATAGCAGCTGCCACACAGGTCAGCAGGAACCCAATTACATCCAAAGAGTAGTATTGGAACCAGGTAAGGTTGTGAGCAGCTGGTCGAAGGTGTTTGGCTCCTTTGTGGCGCATGACAAACTCAATCCAAAAGACTGCTCGATCCAGGGGCTTCATAGGTTGATCATGTTGAATCCTTGATAACCTCATAGCATTCTCTTTATAACTGGTAAACAAATACATAGACAGAAATCAGAGTTTTTGTTTTCATTGAAGGTAAGTATGTAACACTTTTGCATAACACATCCTGCAAAGGCTATAGACTTGCTGAGAAAACATTTAATTCTTGCTGTGACATGAACTTTGCTACTGTATAGCATTTTAAGAATTTTAAAGGAGAGACTGTGAAAGAAATACATTTTTGACAAAATGTAAAATATAAACATATAAAAAAGGAATGAGGCTAATTTTTAAGAAGGAATCTTTATATTGCTTGTGAAGTATGATTTTAATGATTATTTTAAGAAAAAGATTGTGGCCAACCCCTCTTGCAGGAAAATATCCTTTAAGAATTCTGTAAGCATGGACCCTAATGTCTGACTAGTAAGTAATGATAGGCCCAGGACACCGGTAGTTAATATTGATGAGTCGTTTTTGCAGCATCTAGGATTCCTTCATTGCACACACTTGTGCTTTTGTGAAGAAAGGACATTGTTCACATTGTCAATGTCTAAATTGGATGGAGATACCAGGGTAATTTTAGAAATGGCAAGGAGATGGATTTTGAATTTTCAAGGTAAATATAAATATCTCACTAGAATTTGAGCCCCTAACCATTGTGGCATCATGGTGGTCATAGTTATAGAGCTAATATCTCTAATGGTCTCTCAAACAACAAAGGGTATAGGCATATATCTGAAAGGCAAGTCATGCATTCACTTGACATTTGGTGGCTGAGACAGAATTAGTACATATATTTTTGGGTTCAGGTTTGTGATAGAATTAAGTCCAGGGAGCTCACAGAGTCCCAAACAAGTTGGGCCTAAGAGGTCTACACCTAGACACATCATAATTAAAATGACAAAGCTGAAAGATGAGAAAAGAATACTAAAAGCCACAAGAGAAGAGCAGGTAGTTACATACAAGGGAGCACGAAGTAGACTGTCATCTGATTACTCCACAGAAACATTTCACGCCAGAAGGGAGTGGTGTGACATATTCAAGGAAATGAAAAGTGAGGACTTAAAACCAAGAGTACATTACCCAGATAAGTTAGTTAAAATTAAAGAAGAAATAAGGAACTTTCTAGAAAAAGAAAGTGCTAAAAGAGTTTGTCAGCATCAAACCAGTACTACAACCAATGTTAAAAGGCTTTCTTGAAGAAGAAGAAAAAGAGAAAGGAAGAAAAAACAGAAGACAATAGTCTAACAATAAAATGACACTAAATACATATCTATCAATAATCAGCTTTAATGTAAGTGGCTCAAATGCTCCAATCAAAAGATATAGGGTAGATGCATGGCTTAGAAAACAAGACCTACATACATGCTGTCACCATGAGACCCATCTCAGATCAAAATACACACATAGACTAAAAGTAAAGAGATGGAAAGAGATATTTTGTGCAAATGGAAAGGAAAAATTAAGCTGGAGTAGCAGTACTTATATCTGACAAAATAAACTTTAAAACCAAGGCTATGTTAAGAGATATAGGACACTACAGAGTGATAAAGGGAATAATCCAACAGGAAGATATCATCTTAGTAAATGTTTCTTCACCCAGTGTAAGAATACCTGAATATGTGAAGCAAATTTTGATGCACATAAAGGGAGAGATTGATAGAAATACAGTCAATAGTTGGGAATCGTAACACCCCATTGACTTCAATAGATGGATCTTTCAGACAAAAAATCACAAGGGGACAGTGGCCTTAAATCACATACTAGATTGAATGGTCTGAATGAATATCTTCAGAGCATTTCACCCCAAAGCAGCAGAATATACATACTTTTTAAGTGCACATGGAACATTTTTTTTAGGACAGACCACATGTTAGGACACAAAACAAGTCTCAACAAATTTAAGAAGATTGAAATCATATCAAGTATCTTAACACAATGCTATGAAACTAGAAATCAGTCACAAAAAGAACATTGAAAAACATGCAAAATCATGGAAGTTGAGTAACATTTAAAAAACTGAATGGGTCAAAAATTTATGCAATTTATATTTACAAGGCGAGAATCAAAAAACAGAATTTATTTTTAAAACAATTGTATAATTATTCTTACATGCTTAAACTTCAGTTGCCTTCAAAATACTCTCTATTTGATACAATACACCTAAAGAGACTTTTTTTCCCATTGCTCAACACAGTTGTTGTAATTGCTGATTTTGATGTCTTTTAGTGCTTCTGCTATTTTTCGTTTCGTTTCTACCACATGGGTAAAACATTTTCCTTTGAGGACTTTTTTCATCCAGGGAGACAAAAAAATGTCACTTGTGCCAAGCAAGATCAGGTGAATGAAGATGTTGGGACACAGGGGTCATGACAGTTTTAGTCAAAAACTTCTAAACATGGTGTGGGAAGGTGTGCTCTTAAATCACTCATCATGAAATGGGCAACTACTTAGAGTCTTCAAAAAAATAAAACTCACTGAAGCTGAACACAGACTCTTGCAACAACAACAGCTGGTACAATGATATGGATGGGTTCCTAGAATACTCATGTAGTCAGGGAAACCTATGCTACAAGGGCCCTGCCCTTCAGAAAATAATTCCAGTTTATTTGGGTCCCCCCATATAAAGTTATAACTATTCTATCTCCCTATATACATGCATATGCCAATGATAGCATGCACTCAGCTTTAATGAGGGTTATTTTTGAATGATTAATATTTAGCAATTTTTAATATTTAGCAATTCACATCAATTCACACAATTCACAATTAATATTTAGCAATTTGCATCTATTTTTGTATTCACTGAACACTTATAATATTTACAGAAGTGTGTATATTTATGAAAATAAGCATAGGATTCAAAAGATATCTGAGAATTTGTGTCATCACGAACATCATTTTTTTAAAAAAATACTGATAGGTATTTGAACTTGGACGGTTGTTTGCAATTTTAGCAAGTGACTTCATCAATTTGGGAGATGAAATAATAAAGTGCTTTCTACATGAGTCATGTTATGTTTGTTACTAGGGGGAATAGCAATTACAAATACATGAAACATTGGGCATCCTTGAATGTGATGGATAACATAATCAATGGCAAGCCTTTCAAAGCAGTAGTACTTACGAAGGATCATTAATGACTGTTCTTAAGGCATTGAGCAAATCTGCACTTGTCATTGTGTTTATGTTCACTTCCACAGCAGCTCCTTTGGCCTTCATGTGAGCAATGTTATCATACTGATCAGCAAACATGGGAACTCCCACCATGGGAACACCATGATAAATAGCTTCATAGATTCCATTTGTTCCACCATGAGTGATAAAGGCTTTGGTTTTGGGATGACCTAATTTGAGGGTTGAGTGAGAAACAAATGGGGATTTAATTATATGTTAAAAGAATTTCAGAGAGAGGTGGTGAAAAGCTACAGAATAAATCAATGAAGAAGGTGGTATTTCCTATAGAAGCTGGACATAGAGGTTATTGCTACGTCAGAAAACTGTGATCTTAGGGTATGGTGGAATTAACGCCCTTGGCATTGTCTGGAAAGACTTTACTGAGAAGATGTTTTCTGAGCTGAGACTGAAATTTACAAAGTGATGAGAGGCTTAACTGAAGATGCACCTTTGTCAGTCAAAGGAGCAGGAATCTATAAATGGCCAATTCCTCAATTACATCTGCTTTAAAATTGGCAGTAAATTTTTAAATGATTAAATGTTGTCCTGGCTGGGTATCTCACTTGGTTAAAGTGTTTTCCTGATATGCCAAGGTTGTGGATTTGATCCCTGGTCAGGAAACATACAAGAATAAACTAATGAATGCATACATAAATGGAACTACAAATCAATATCTATCTGTCTCTCTTCTTCTCTCTTTCTGAAAAGTAAATAAATAAATAACATTTAAATAATTAAATGTTGATTAAATTTAATTGCTATCAGTTATTTAACTTGTTCATCATCCAACTATACAGCTATTCCTCTCAATCTTACCAAGAAGATCATTCTGGGGCATCCAATCATAGAGTCGGGTATTGGCTCCTAGTGTGGCTGGTATATCTCCTTTGTATCTCCATAAAACCTGTAAAAAGAGTGCTTTAAATTTGCAAGTAAAAACACACAACTGAGGAATTTTAGTGCTATGGAGTTATTTAAAAATCATGCAGCCTATTCTACATGATATTTGGGAGGAATGTACAAAAGGGGTAGGCGGAAAACATTGAGAGATACAGTAGGGCATTGACATCTACCTTTTTTGAAAGGGCTTGTACTAATAATTTACTCAGTATACTATTATCACTTAAAATAATGTTTATCACTTAAAAGTTTAAAAGATTGTAAGTGAAGAAACAAAATAAATGTGACTAGTTTAGTCAATCAGAATTGTGGAATACAATACACTGAAACAAATATGGATTCTGTGTAATTTTATTTGTCAGGATGCCATCTTAGCTTTAAGTTTCAAAAGTAATATTTTCCAAAAATATAATTAGCTTCAATTTCATTGTCTGGCTTTTGGATTATTAATTTCCTTCCTTCCTTCCTTCCTTCCTTCCTTCCTTCCTTCCTTCCTTCCTTCCTTCCTTCCTTCTTTCCCTTGTTCATTTTTTCCTTTCTTCTTTCTTACTTTTAATTTTGGAGGAAGGATGAAGTAGGAGGTTTACTTATATACCATTATTACATGAAGTATCTTGTTAGGATGTTAAACTTTCCTTACATAATTTTTCTTCTGGGGGACTCTGTAAAGCAAATTCCAGATTATTTACTAGCAGGAGGCACACTCTTAACGGAAAAGTTTGTTAACAATCTAAATACCCGTCAGTAAATGAGTGGATCAAAAAACTATAGTCCATTTACACAATGGAATGCTATGCAGCAGAAAGAAAGAGAGAGTTCTTACCCCTCATAACAGCATGGATGGATCTGGAGAACACTATGCTAAGTGAAATATGCCAGGCAGTGAAAGACAAATACCATGTGATCTCACCTATAATTAGAACCTAGTCAACAAAACAAACAAGCAAGCAAAATATAACCAGAGACATTAAAATAAAGAACAAACTGACAGTAATGAGAGGGGAAGTGGGAGAGGATAACAGAGGAGGAGGGAGGAAGGTTCATCAAGGAACATATATGACACATGGACAAAGCTAAAGGGGGATAGAATCAATAGTGGGAGGTGGGGATTGGCGAAGTGGGGGGAGTGTAGGTAGGAAAATAGTGACGACTGTATGTGAGCAACAATAAAAAAAGAGAAAATTTTAATATACTTAAAAAACAAACAGAAAAGTTTGTTAGAAATAAAATTAAATGTTTTTAGAAATAAAAATCCAAAGATTTAACTGACCTAATTAGTACGCAGACTATCACAAAGATTTTTTTTTTTAACTAACATACAAATGTATAGTATCCTCAGATGTTTCATGAATAGGAGCTGTTAAAAATAATATAAATGAGCCACTTCAAAATGGAGTCAGAGCTGCTATTTCAGAGCAATTGTCTTGCCTGTCTTCTTCTTTAAACATTTTGAAGCTTTAAACCGGGCAAAATAGCATTTAGACTATCCTGAGAGCAGCATTGTATTCCAAATAACTATTTTCAGAGTTAGCATAAAAGCAGACTTTCCTACTAAACTGAAAATTAAAGGCATTTTTTAGAATTAGCACAACCATATATAGCTAAATAATCACTTACCTTGTTTATAACTATAGAAATTTCTTTCTTGGTGTATTAACATCAACAGACATTTCTTCCTTTTTTTTAATGTAATTATTCCCCTTTCCTTTTCATAAATACTCTTTGCCTTCACTTCCTAAGCAGAACACTATATGGGTTTCTGTCTGAAAAATTTTTTTTCTCTCAAACATTTGTTACCTCTCACCTTGGCCTTTAATTGTTACTTCTCACCTTGGCCTTTAATTTTTTTAGGTTAATAGAATATAAATATAAATAGTAGAAGTCTAGAATTGTAATGCCAACAAAATTAAAGTTAATTAAATATTATAAATTTAAAAATATAGATTATTTGACAATAATATGAGGATTTTGTACTGTAGAAAATCAATTTAGAAAGATAGGCTTCTACTTCTAAACCAACTATATTTTGATCGAGTCCTAATAAAACCTAGAGATACAAAGTATATTCTTGAGTATGATTCCTCTTTACCCACCCTCTTTCTTTTCCTAGAACTTGAATTTAACACACTTGAGAACTTCTAGGAGTAGTAATTGCAGGTAGAAAGATTTCCAATAGTGAGAAGTTATTTGGATCTTAACATTTTTATTTCAATTTTCTTGAAAATAACTTTATAAAAAGATGAATTTCTGCCCTGGTTGGGTGACTCAGTTAGCTAGAGCATTGTCCTAATATGCCAAATTTGCAGGTTCAATCACCAGTCAGGACACATGCGAGAATCAACCAGTGAGTGAATAAATAAATGGGACAAGGAACTGATTTCTTTCTCTCTCTCCTCCCTCTCTTCCCCATTTCTCTAAAATCAATAAACACATTTTATAAAGTTCTCTTTTTATAGTGTTACAGAGGCTCAGTATACAAATTATCAAATGTGCCCAAATACAACATATTAATGTTTTAAGAAATTTTTACTTAAAGGTGGTGCTAGTTGTGCTCAACGTATAAAGAGTGTCAACTTTCATCTGGAAAGAGTACTGTTGACCACACTCTCTCTGCAATTGGCAAAGTGGCTGCTCACTTGGATGGTATGTTGCACTGACCTTCTGTGGAATCTGAGCCAGGGCTGAGGCAATGAGACTGGCTTTTTCTTCTGTGAGGTTTTTGACCATTGAACCCAGAGTAAACACCACAATACCATGTTCACCTGAACTTTGAACAAATTCTTCCATTTCCTGCAGAGATAAATTTGTCTTTATTATATAAGTACAGGATTACAGTGTAGTTTTTCATCTACTTTTCTAAATAATTGGGGTCAAGAGAAGTGTGAGAGACATTGTTAGACTGGTTCTGTGTTCTACTACATACCATCTAGATCTTTAAGAGAAAATATGTTTCTGCAAACTATGGCTAAAATATTTAATAAGAGATTATAAGTAAAGGCATGGAATCAAACCATTGTACCAAATGAATAGATAATAAAAGGCAGAACTTTCTGTGGTAAATGGAACTGTTTCTCCTGAGGTTTCTGAGTTTTGCTGTGTATGATGCACACCCACTTTTTTGTGCTCATCATACATGGAATTATTATACCCATGGTATGTAACCGTTATACTTATGTATAATGCACACCCTTATTTTTCACTGAAAATTTTGGTAAAAAAATGTTTATTATGCATGGCAAAATATGGTAATTATATAAACCAAAAGAATTGTTTCCACTCTCATAAAAATGTTCCTTGAAGAAAAGATCCTCTCCAAAAAAGATTTAGAACTAGGCTTTAATTTTTGTTTTAGTATTCTAGTTTACAGCTAATAAATTATTAATGAATTAACCTAACTTGTTAGGTATTTAGAATATATTATTCTCATATTTATTCTTTCCTTGATTTATAGGGCTATAAAGATTTAATTTTTAAAATGGGATATTTAGTAATATGTATAAAGGGTGACAACACAAACTTATGCTATACTTATGAAAACATGTATGAGACAGTGATTCTCTTTTCATGCAAGTGTGATACTAACTGCATGCCCTTAATTTGAGTCAGCATGGAAGTAAAATACAACTTCTTTCACAAAATAAAAATTCTCTTGTATATTGCTTACAGTTGGGCAGGTTGAGCACTGTGAAGTCTGGGATTGGAGTCTTTTACATCAGAATCTACAGGCATGTCACCCTCTACATATGTCCCATGCATTCTCTTTGTGACTATTCATGGTTCCCCTGAAATCCCTGATGTTTCTTAATGTACAGCTAGTAAAATTAGTAAGGAAAAGAAGATTCCATAAATGTAGACTACTGTTTTTAGCTTAGTTACTATTAGGAGATTATCTCTGAAGTCCCAGGATTTAGTAGTTTTGTCATTTTGATTCATCTCCCTAAACTGATGATTGAATAAAAAAAATAAAGCACACACACACACACACACACCCTTTAAGGCTTATATACCTACTTGTTTAATTTGGATTTTTGATTTGATTGCCTCTCATAGTTTTTTTTTTTACCTTGTTAGTTCTTTTAATTTAATTATTTTCCAGGTATAGTTTTCTGTCTTTTACTCCCATCCCAGCCCACTCCACCCCATGCTCCCCACCTCCTTTCCCTATCCACCCCCTTAGTTGTTGTCCATGTGTCCTTTATACTAGTTCATGTAAATCATAGTTTTTTTATTCTGTGTATTCAGTGACTGGCACAATTATCTCATCAGATAAGTCATGATTGGTATTTATGTTGCTCAAAGGTCTATATTAATAATAAGGTGTGAAATGGAATAATCCTTCTCTTTTGTAATAAAGCAAGTCTGAGTTGTTTTGTGAAATTGTGAAAAACAAGCGTGTCAAGATATTATGTAGTGAGCCACAGAATATATCACTTGTCTCTATCTTCATTTAGATATTAGTTTGTTATCTCCTGTAATAACATGCAGTAGAGTTTGCCTAAAGCTGTATTTGGCTGGTAAGAAAACCACACTCAGCCCTGGCCAGTGTGGCTCAGTTGGTTGGAGCTTTGTCCCATATACCAAAGGTCATGGGTTTAATTTCCTGTCCAGGCACATACCCAGGTTGTGAGTTCAATCCCCAGCTGGGGAATCTCGAGAAGACAACCAATTGATGTTGCTCTCAAACATCAGTGTCTCTCTCTCACCCTCTCTTTCTCCCCCTTCTTCTCTCTCTAAAAGCAGTGAAACAATTTACTTGGGTGAGGATTAAAAAAAAGAAGGAAAACTATATTCAAAGTCCTGAAATGAAATTTTAAACTTAAATATGTATGTGACTTGAAGCAGAAATCAAGAACTCTACTGGGAACACCATTTAACCTTCCACCTTCTACAGAGATTATGTTATTTACCTAAAAGCCAAGCTAATGAGTATTTACTCACTTTCTCTTAATTTGGTTAAATACAATGTCATTATGATTACCTATTAGTCTCTTTTACTTTTCAGTATAGCTTTCTTCCAATACTTTTGACAGTCCACATTTATCCTTTTTTAAATTTGGAATGTGTCACAAAATTTTCTTTTTTTAGTAACCCCCACCCCTGACATCATGGTCATAGAGAACCCATTCAATATTTGGGTCTCTCAGTTCTATCACTTCTACTTCATCTTGATGACTCCTCATCTATTTCTAATGCTCTCTGCTGGGACAGAAATATTTATTACCTACACAATTTCTAGACATTTCTATCTAAAAATTCCTTTGGATCTTTAAAATTAATTTGAAATTTAATTCATAATTGTGATCTCAAAAACTTTCCATTATTTCTTACTTCAGTAAAAGTTGCTGCTGTGCAAGAAGCCATATCTGATTCTGTGTCTTCTGACAAGATTTACTTATACTGACCAAACCCTGTGAATCTACCAAACAGTTCTCAGGAAAGCCTCTTTATTACTCAAATAACCATGGCAAGTGTTCCTATTCATAATTCCACCATGCTGATTACAATGACCATAACAGTTTCCTCAGAGACACTTAAGGCTTTAGTTTCCTATCCCTTCAACCTCATACCCACACAGCAGACATGCTCATATTTTTAACATGCTTATATCACTTCATTCTTCAGCTTAAACATGAAAGTCAAGCCTACACAAGGAATACCACTCATAAGAGACCCCTATGACTTGGAAAATTGATTTGGAGCAACAGCCTGAAGATGCATAGTAGTATGTCTCTGTTGTTTAGGCTCTAAACTGTTAGAGGGAAATCAGAATTTTTATCAGAGGTACAAAAAACCCTCCAGCATAATAGACCTACCTTAGGCAATGGTTTGGCAGGTTTACAATGCAGTCCTCCTACAAACTCAAAATTAGGTAAGTATGGACGAGGAAATTCAAAATCCCAATATGTCCTCATTAGCCAAATTTCTGCTTTCCCCATAGTCTCACATAATGTAGTAGGTTTTCCTAAAGAAAATAAAGTTGGGTGGATATTATTAGCACATGTTTGTTAAGAAAATAAAGGTACAACTAATTTTCTGATGTGCTATTAAGGAAAAATAAATCTAGTTTCTCTAGATTAGTTATATGTCTAGATATTTAAGAAAAGAGAAATTAGAAGTAATAGTTAAGGGAAGGAGGCAGGGAGGGAGAGGGAGAGAGAGAGAGGGAGATAAATTTTGGGTAGTAAAGAAACAATAATATATAAAATAATGCATTCAATAACATAAATTTTATAAAATCAAATCATGAATAGAAATAAATTCATAAAAATAAAATCAATTAAAAATTTAACCCACAACTCCAAGTACTGATAAATTTAATACTCATTGTTTCTCTCCAATTAAATGGTAGTAATAGAATAGCCCCGTCATATTAGCTCCAAATAACCTCTCAATGGTTTTCTAAATTCCTGTTCAGGAAAGTGTTTCTAACTTTCAGCTTGTCATACTTTCTCATTCACACATATTGTTGAAGAATCCCATCAGTATCAGCTTACCTAATCTTCCTGAGTCAAATCCAGTTATTTCAACTGATTTCCTATTTTTTCAGCAATTATTCAGCAATTTCCTGAATAATTTCTACCTAGTACAATCCATTTGCAATGTGAAGTACACATTACACATCACCAATATGACATACTTATCTAAAATAAGTGTTACCTTTATATGATGTTTTTTGAAAGGGACACATTTTAAGTATTAATTTTAGATTTGTGGAGATGGAGTATTTGCATTTACACACAGAGAGCATGTTTTTCATTGAAGTAAAAAAAAAACTCAGATGATGTTCCTTCTTTCTTGAGGATTCTAATGGGAATTGGTTATCTTATATACCTGAGGTTAGATAGCCCTTTTTAGGCATTACTTTGCAGTGTTTAAATATGTGTCTGAGGTTATATAGTCAAACATCTTAATTTGGTAATAAAGAAACATTTCACAAAGACACTCAGCTTGAAATTGCTCAAGACTAGATGAGAACACGACCTCACAGATTCCATGCCAAAATATTTATGTCCTGTAGATGTCTTGTTCCATTTGTGTGACATCGTCTTTGATTACCAACTCATGGGTGAAATTATTATGCATAATCTGTAGACCTCATTTTAAGAAAGTTATAGCTTAAAGTATTCAGTAAAATCTACATTTGCAGCAGTGATCCACAGTATAAAATATAAAGCCAATCAAAAGTGAAGAGAATAGCCCTGGCTGGTGTAGCTCAGTGGATCGAGCGCGGGCCTGCGAGCCAGAGAATCGCAGTTCGATTCCCAGTCAGGGCACATGCCTGGGTTGCAGGCTGGTTCCCTGCAGGCCAACTCCCAGCAGGGGATGTACGAAAGGCAACCATAAATTGATGTTTCTCTCCTTCCCCTCTAAAGATAAAAAAAAAAGTGAAGAGAATAAAATTGAGCAAAAGTATGCAGAAGTTCATAAATAATTTCAAAAGACATTTTTGTTACTGGAGAAATCCTGGTTCTTCTTGCCAACACAGTAAAGAATTAAAGATCAGTAAGCCTGTTGGTGTGCACCCAGCTTCTTAGTGTTAAGTTCTAATGGAAAAACAACAAAAGCAAGTGTGGCAAGAGCAGGGGTGGGAAAATCAGGGTGGCCAGAATCTGAGTGGTCAGCACTCAGGTGGCCTTAGGTCTCCTGGCCAGAGGCCAAGTGGCCAGGGCACCCCTCTCCTCTATGTGGCAAAAAGAGCCAAGAGAAGAGAGGAGACCGTACCTTTGGTTCGAAGGACTTACATAGTTGACTGGGTTGGGGGTGAAGAAGTTATATACTGATTGACAGGTAAAGGTGGTGCCAGCTTCCCCAAGGGAGATATGACTACCCAAACAGAAGTGTGTGGGGGTCTGTTAGCTCAAATCCTTATCTTGCTCCAGACTCTATTTGTTCATTTTGTATACATGACAGGAAGCAGACAGTTAACCAACATTGTTTTAGGGGATTTCCTTCGGGCACTACAAGCCCTCTTACCTTCTAGGCCTTGGAATGAGTAGACAGTCTCAAGGTTATCCTTTTCCCAGCTAGTGGGGATGATACACATAGACTTTCAAGGGCTCCCTCTCTACCCTCCACACCCTGATAGTTTTGCTTATGTTGTTTGGAATGCCTGTCAGCCTTATCCAACCAGGCTCAGGCCTACTGGACAGACATGCCTTCCTTTGCTTTTAGCTTCCTTAAGTTCTTTGTTAGATTGCAACGATAAGGGCCCTGCCTTTATTTCCCCTGTGGCCTCTCATTCCTAGCTGCTACCTAAGTGCTGAAAGGTGTTGCTTGACCAGCAACAGCAGTGAGGTCTCAGAGCTCTTCCTGTGCTACCTCCTGCAACATTTTAAATGTCATCCTGAACAATTATGAAACAAAAATATGAAATGAACATTCACCACCAATCTTTTCCCCATAATTATATTACACAAAATGAGTTATGAATACGAGAGAGTGATGTAAATAATATATAATTAATAAGTAGGCTGTTACATTGAGTTAGCATGTTGATATTGTTATTGTTTCAATGTATTATTTTAATCCTACATGCGAGTCTACTGAAATGCCTTTTAAGTTTAAAGAATTCTTAGAGATAACCTCAATTTATGGCAAAATGCCTTCATGTAGTTGAGATATACAGGTGAGAATATCAGTGGGAGATAACTACCGATTTCTCAAAGGTAAGTCATGTTTGCTGTGTTGATATTGAGAGACAGTGTTTCTAGACTCTCTGAGTTATTCGTTTCTTTCCAAAGATACAAAAGAAATGTAACTGGTACAATTTCTATTTTTTTTAATTAATGCTTTATAATATATTTATCTTTATTATACATAAATAAATTTATGTTTTAAAACACTTTTTAGGAAAGTCAAGATATTTTTCACATATCCTTGTTTTGGTAATTATGCATGAAGTTGCCATAACCATACATGTGCAAGTTTTTATGTGAACATGTTTTCAAGTCCTGTGGGTAAATACGAGGTAGCATGATACTATATATAGTGAGAGCATGCTTTCTTTTGTATGAAACCTCCAGTCTTCTAAAGTGGCCATGCTATTTTCATTTGCACTCATGAAAAATGAGGGTTTTTGCTCTGTAACTAGCATTGGGTGTTGTCTGTGTTCCCCATTGTGGTCATTCTCATGTGTAGAGGTATCTTAATGTTTAAGTTTGCATTTCATTCATGAAAAATGTTATAGAGCATTTTTATATGCTTATTTATTTGCCAACTATATAGTTTCTTTGGTAAGGTGTCTGTTAATGTTTTTGGCCCATTTTTAAATCAGATTTTACACTTTCTTATTATTGAGTTTCAATGCTTTTAAAAATATTTTGGATAGCAGCCCTTTATCAAACATGTTTTTTGCAAATATTATCTCCTAGTTTGTGTCTCATCATTTAATTTTCTTGACATTGTCTTTTGCAAGACAGAATATTTAAATTTTAACGAAATCTAACTTATCCATCATGTCTTTCATGGATTGTACTTTTGGTGTTGTACATAAAGCCCTTACCATGCACAAGGTCATCTAAGTTTCCTGCTGTGTTACCTTCTAGGAGTTTTATAGTTTTGAATTTAACATTTATATGGCTAATCCATTTTTAGTTAAATTTTATGACATTTAAAATGGTTTTGTGTATATATTTTTTTCATGTGGATATTCACTTATTCCAGTATTACTGTACTTTTGAAAAGACTATCTTCATTTATTGTATTGACTTTGGGTTTTTGACAAAGATCATTGATTATCTCATGTAAGTCTCTATTTCATAGCGGGCATAGCAAGAAGGTAGTCATCTATAAGTCAGGGACACAGGCCTGAAGAGAAATGTGCCTTAACTACACCTTGGTCTTGTACTATTAGTTTCAAGAACTGTGAGAAAATAAATCTCTTATATTTATACCACCTAGTCTATAGTATTTAGCTATGGCAGCTCTAGTAAACTAATATAAGCAGGAGCTAAATTAGTTAATATTCTTAATACTTAGTGTGATCTTTTCTTTATAAATTCATGTTCCTTAATGGTTCTCAAAAATGTTTTTTTTAAATATAGTTTATTGATTATACCATTACAGTTGTTCTATTCCCCCCTTCATTCCCCTCCACCCGCACACTCCCTCCCCCACTCTTCTCCCCCCTTAGTTTATAACCATGTGTCTCAACTTCTTTAGATTCTATATTTCCCCCACTATTCTCGCCCTCCCCCCATCTATTTTCTACCTACCATCTATGCTATTTTCTGTGCCTTCTTCCCCCTTCTCCTCCTCCCACCCCCCTGTTTCTAACCCTCCATGTGTTCTTCATTTCTATGGTTCCACTCCTGATCTAGCTGTCCTCTTGGTTTGCTTTTGTTTTAGGTGTGGTTGTTAATTCCTGTGAGTTTGCTGTCCTTTCACTGTTGATATTTTTCATCATCTCTTTCTTATATAAGTCCCTTTAGCATTTCATATAATAAGGGCTTGTTGATGATGAACTCCTTGAACTTGACCTTATCTGAGAAGCACTTTATCTGTCCTTCCATTCTAAATGAAAGTTTTGCTGGATAAAGCAATCTTGGCTGTAGGTCTTTGGATTTCATGACTTGGAATACTTCTTTCCAGCCCCTTCTTGCCTGTAAGGTCTCTTTTGAGAAATCCGCTGACAGTCTGATGGGTACTCCTTTGTAGGTGACTGTCCCCTTATCCCTTGCTGCTTCTAGGATTCTCTCCTTCATTTTAGTCTTGGCTAATGTAATTATGATGTGCCTTGGTGTGTTCCTTCTTGGGTCCAACTTCTTTGGGACTCTCTGAGCTTCCTGGATTTCCTGGAAGTCTATTTCCTTTGCCAGACTGGGGAAGTTCTCCTTTATTATTTGTTCAAATATGTTTTCTACTGGTGGCTGTTTCTTTTCCCCTTCTGGTACCCCTATAATTCGGATGTTGGAACGTTTAAAGATGTCCTGGAGGTTCCTAAGCCTCTCCTCATTTTTTTGAATTCTTGTTTCTTTACTATTTTCTGGTTGGATGTTTCGTTCTTCCTTCTGGTCCACTCCCTTGATTTGAGTCCCATTTTCCTTTCCATCGCTATTGGTTTCCTGGACATGTCCCTTCATTTCAATTAGTTTAGCCTTCATATGTTCCTCTAATTTGTGACTAAGTTCCTCTAATTTGTGACTGTACTCTACCAATTCTGTGAGCATCCTGATAAATAGTGTTTTAAATTGGGCTTCTGAGAGGCTGGCAATCTGTTGGTCACTTAGAGTTATTGGCTCTGGGACTTTGAGTTCTTGCACCATCTTTTGGGCTTTTCTTGCCTGTTAAGTAGCAGGAATGGAGCCCTAGGTTTTCACCAGAGCAGGGCAACTCAGTCGCTGGGTTGTGACGTTGTATGTGGGGGCGGGGTCAGAGAGGGACAATGGCTTCCCTCCAGTGCCCACCTCCGTGACCCCCACCAGCACCGCAGCCACCACCGTCACCAGGGCCACACACCCCACTCCACTGCACTCGAGTGTGCCACCGCTGTCAGCCCTCCACCACTGGGTTCTCCCCCTGGGGCCTGTGTGGTCCGTCTCACTGCGCACGAATGTGCGACCTTGGTCAGTCTGCCCCACACCCGGACTAGGTCCGGGCTGCCTGCACTCCTAGGTCTGTCCTTCCCGACCCTGCTCTGCTGCTGGCTCTGCCTCTCTTACTGTCCCCGTTGAATGGTCCGTAGCTGTCAGACTTCCGTATAATTCGGTTTTCTGGTCTCTGGGTGTGTCTTAGTTCTCCAAAACTTTTGTTGTATCCAAACTTGGTTGTGGGAGAAGGCACAGTGTTTCCACCTATGCCTCCATCTTGGCGGAAGTTCAAAAATGGTTAAAGTGAGCCCTGGCTGATGTAGCTCAGTGAATTGAGCCAGGGCCTTCGAACCAGAGGATCCTGGTTCGATTCCCAGTTAGGGCACATACCTGGGTTGCAGGCCAGTTCCCAGCAGGGACACACGAGAGGCAACCATACATTAATATTTCTCTCCCTCTCTCCTTCCCTTCCCCTCTAAAGATAAGTAAATAAAATTTTTAAAAAGTGGTTGAAGTGGAAGCCAACCTCAGTTGATAGAACTAGATGAAAATATTACATGTGAAAATTGCAAAGCAAAGCTGTCTTTATTTAAAAGATCAAGCAATTAAAATATATAGAGTATATGTGATTAGTGAAGTAAAAAATGCTATCTTTCAAACTATAATGTCTTTTAGAGTTTTAATTATTTTATTCAGATTCCTGTACAATACTCCTGCAAGATATATAAAGCATTCTAGGAAACTTTTCATTATGACTAGCTATTACAAAATAGTTTGAGTAGAACTTACTGAAGTTAAATCATAAATTTATGAGAGACACCAGAATAACAGTTATTCTGGTCCAACAAGAGAATGATATAAATTTTGAAAATAATAATCTATAATTCTCAAAATGTGTGCATCAAAGTTCAGAGTAAAATACATTCCAAACTTAATCCTAGAGTTAATACAGATCAAGCTTTAGTTTAGTTAATACAGTCAAGCAAAGTGAAATCATTTTACTATTAAGCAACAAACATTATGCTCTTTTTATAGGTAAGAAGTCAAACCTCCTCTACTATAAACTCTGTGTACAATATTTATTTGTGATATCATACATCTGACAAAAATACTTTTTCCATTAGATTGACATTTACTAGTATGTTTTATATATTTTTTGTTTTGATAACAATCTATTAAATATCAAAGTATCTTGCAAAATGATTAGATGACTATAATGAAAAAGTAACCACGATAAGATGTTTCCTGCTTCCCCTGGCCCTTAATATTGATAACAGTTTGCTGCTATACATGATAGACTTTTAACTAGTTTTAATTCAAGTTAAAATTTAATTTCCAGTTAAAACTGAAATAGTTTCAAAATACAGTTACTTCATTTTCCTAGTTTTCTTAAATGTCCTAAGTTTCTTTTAATAACTACTTTAGAATGAAAAGCAACTGCTTACCTAATACTTCACTGTAAAATTGGTCCCAAAGCTGAACATCATGTGGGTGGAGCCAGAAGTCAAATAAAATGGAAAACATTAAGTTTTCCACCCTTTCTAGAAAAGTCATTCTGTCTGGTAGTGCCCCCATGATAACAGGCACATAGGAAGGTGGAGCTGGCAGTTTTCCACAGTACTTCTCCACAGTGCCACCTATAAAGAACCTCACTGTGTACACAAAACGGACTTCCAGCAACTCAGCAATCAGCTCTCCACAAGGAATCACAGGATCTATAACCATTACATCGTAGTTGGTTTCCCGGAGTTTCTTCATGATTGACTGGTTGTAGACTATAGCCTCACACAGAAATTTTATATTTCCACTCTCTTGAAGAACAAATTCTTGCAATTTCATTGCTGCCTGCAAGCGTGACAATTTTGGTATGACGTTAGTAGCCAAATCTAAAAAGTCATTTAATGAATTTGCAGCAGCCTCTTCATCATGCGGTATAGGTATCACCTCAAAGTTCAGCGTGGAAGGCTTGTTGTAGTCAATGATGATAGAGTTTGGAGAAACCAACACAGTTACCTCATGTCCCCTTTCCGTGAGTTTCTCCAGAATAATCTTTAGATTGAGCCAGTGGCTCATGTCACAGGGCCACACCAGGACCTTCCCACAGAATCCACAGCCAGTGCAGCAGAGCTGCATCAGCAAAAGTGCTGAAATCCACTTCTCAGACACCATGACAGAGTTCTTTCACACACTGCTCTGCGGAGGTTGAGTATTTGCTGGGCACAGAGGTGAAGTGGCAGTTTAGATGTAAGGTTAAAAATTAATTTCCCTTGTTACTGACACAGGCAGAGAACTTTGTCAGTGGTCACTCACTGGGCACAGTGCTGCATGATACTTGTTCAGGAGGAGATATGAAATATTATTTAAACATTTTGTAGGAAATATTTGCAGCATTCTGGAATTTGTCTTAAATATGTTAAAAGAAAAATATTTTTATTTGACAATTTTTAAATACAATAGAGTAACTCATTTAGTAGGTTCAGTAAATAATATGGTATATCCTATGGAACAAGGTGATTGATAATTTGGGGAAAGAGTAGGTTTTGTCATAAAACTGGTTATATGTTAGCATTGCTAGTATGTTAGCTTTGCTAGTATGTCATCATTACGTAATGACAAAAGGACTGTACTAAATATTATACAGAAGTATAGTGTTTCAGGGCAGCAGAAGACACTGCTACTCCAAAGTAAAGACAATTAGACAAAGGTTGAGGTTGGAGGAGGCATTTCAGCTGAGCCCAGACACGAAGGTGAGGCAGAGGGTTTTGAAGGTGAAAAGAAGAAAAGGAGAAAAAGAATGACTGTGTGGAAATCAGGTGCATTGAAGTACACAGCTTTCAGTTCAGTTTATATAGAGTGGAGGTTTACACAGTATGGAAAATACATTGATTAAAAGTACATTATAGAGAACCTTGAGTGATGTACTTTGGGTTCAGTTTTGACCCCCATAAAATGACTACTACTCAAATTTTCAAATCAAGTTCAGAATATAATCATATGTATTTTTTATAATATAATTCTAACATCTAAATAGAAGTTGAGTAGTAGAGAAAAATGTCTAAGGCGTGAAAAATTTATATAAATAAAGCCTCTTCAAAATGGAGTTGGAGCCACCATCCGAGAGGAAAGGCCTTGCACATCTTGCCCCTTGAATTCTTTGGAATGCTTGAACTGAACAAAAAAAAATCTTTGGACTAAGCCAAACATAGTTGTATAGACAACAGTTTACAAAACTAACAGGAAGCAGATGTCCTGACATTGAGAACTGATAACTGTGAACATTTGTTTAAGTAAGTGTTTATTATTTTGTGGGGTTTTTAAATTTTATAAATTGAACTTATTGAGGTTATATTAGTTAACAAAATTATATAGGTTTTATGATGTACAATATACATCATCTGTACATTGTATTGTGTGTTCTCTACCCAAGTCACGTCTCCTTCCATCACCATTTATTCCCCCTCTACTCTCTTCTACCTCCCCCACCTACTTTTCCTTCTGGCATTCACTATACTGTTGTCTGTGTTTATGAGGTTTTGGGGTTTTTTTGTGCTTAATCCTTAACCTTTTTCAACCAGCCTGCCAAGCCTCTTACCCTCTGACAGCTGCAGTTTGTTCTCTGTGTCTATTAATCTGATTCTTATTGTTTGTTAATTTTGTTAATTAGAGTCCACATATAAGTGAAATCATATGATACTTGTCTTTCTCTTACTGATTTATTTCACTGAGCACTGGATCCAGTTTGCTAATATTTTGTTGAGGAATTTAGCATTTCTGTTCAGCAGGAATATTGTCCTATAATTGTTCTTTTTTGTATTGTGTTTCTCTGGTTTTGTAATTAGAATAATACTGGCCTCTTAAAATGAGCTTGGAAGTCTTCCCTCCTCTTGAACATTTTGGAATAGTTTGAGGGTAGGTGTTACTTTTATGGATGTTTGGTAAAATTCAACTTGTGAAGCCATCTGTTCGATGGCTTTTGTTTGTCAGGAGTTTTTGATTAGTGCTTAAATTTCATGAGTTTTAATCTTTCTATTCATATTTTTTATTCTTGACTCAGTTTTGGAAGATTTATATTTGTAGGAATTTATCTATTTCATCCAGATTGTCCTATTTGCTGGCTTATAATTGTTTATAATGTTTTCTTATAATCATTTGTATTTCTTTGGTGTATTTCTGACTTTATTTATTTGGGTTCTCTCTCTTTTTTTCTTCATGAGTCTATCTTGCTTATTGTTTCAAAGGATTAGCTTTTGGTTTCATTAGTTTTTTTGTTTTTAAACTTTATTTCTGCTCTGATCTTTATTATTTCTTTTATTTAATTTGGACTTTGTTGTTCTCATTCTAATTCTTTAATTGTAAAGTTAGATTTTTTTAAACATTGGTTAATTCTTTTTTTGAAATATTTTATTTATTTACTTTTAGAGAGGCGGAAGGAAAGAAGAAAGAGGGAAGAGAAAGATCAATGTGTGGCTGCCTCTTGTGCACCCCCTACTGGGGACCTGGCCTACAACCCACGCATGGGCCCTGACTAGGAACCAGGGATCTTTTGGTTTGAAGGCCTGCATTCAATCCATTCAGCTACACCAGCCAGGGCTAAAGTTAGATTTTTTTTGAGATTTTTTTTTTTTTTGAGCTAAGCCAGTGATGCTATAAATTTCCCTCTTAGGACTCTTTTGCTGTGTCCCCTAGATTTTGGGTTATTGTGTTTTCATCTTCATTTGTTTCAAGATATCTTTTGATTTCTTTTTTTGATATCATTCTCAAGCTATTAATTGATTAGTAGCATGTTGTTTAGCCTCGATGTTTTTGTGTGTTTTTTAGTTTTTTTCTTGTAATTCATTTTTAGTGCCATGCCATTATTGGAGAAAATGCTTAATAAATGTGATTTTAATGTTTTTAAATTTATTAAGGCTCGTTTTAGGTTCTATTATATGAGCTATCCTTGAAAATGTTCCATGTGCAGTTGAAAAAATGTATAATCTACGGCTTTTGGGTAAAATGCTCTGAAGATATCAGTTAAACCATCTCATCTATTATGTCACTTAAGACCATTGCTTTTGTTAATTTTATGCTTGGAAGATCAATCTATTGATGTCAATAGGGTGTTAAGATTTTTTACTGTGACAGTATAACTATTAATCTCTCCCTTTATGTCCATCAAGAGTTGCTTGATATATTTAGGTGTTCCTATGTTGGATGTGTAAGTGCTTATAAGAGTTATATCTTCTTGTTGGATTATTCCCTTTATCATTATGCAGTGTTCTTCTTTGTCTCTTATTACAACCTTTGTTTTAAAGTCTATTTTGTTAGTTATATGTATTGCTACCTCAGGTTTTAAAAATTTATTTGCATGAAATATCATTTTTTATCCATTTACTTTTAGTCTGCGTGTATCTTTCATAATGAGTTGTATGTCTTATAGATAGCATATATATGGGTCTTGTTTTATTATCCATTCACTACCCTATATCTTTTTATAGCATTTACATTTAAAGTGATTATTGATAGGTATATATTTTCCCATTTTTAAAAAATATTTTATTTATTTATATTTAGAGGGAAGGGAAGGAGAGAAGGAGAGAAATATCAATGTATGGTTGCCTCTCATGAGTCCCATGCTGGGAAATGGCCTGCAACCCAGGCACGTGCCCTGACTGGGAATCGAACCGCAATCGTGGGGTTCACAGGCCCGAGCTCAATCCATTGAGCTACACCATCTAGGTCTATTTTTGCCATTTTATTCTCTTAATTATATTACTCTTTTCCTCTCCTTCTCCTTCCCCTCCTTATTTTTCTTCTTTATCTCCTTCTCCTTCTTAAAGAAGACCCTTTAATGTTTCTTGTAATACTAATTTGGTAGTAACTAACTCTTTTAGCTTTTCCTTGTCTGTGAAACTCATTATTTCTTTTTCAATGTTAAATGATAACCTTGCTGGGTAAATTAGATTCATAATTTGTGTCTGCCTCTGTTGGGCTTGGTTGTGTGTAGAAAGAACCAAACTGTGCAACAAGGCTGGCATTTATCAGAACTAGGCCTAGGGACCAGTCAGCAAAAGTCTCAAGGCACCCTGAAATCCACCTTTGCTTGCCTCTGCCTGCCTCTGCCCACAGGTTGCCTGTTCCACTTAGCCACTGAAAAAAACAGTGACTAAGCCACAGTACTCAGGTTTTTTTAGGTAGGTTCTCAGTGAGTCACTGGTTAGGGCAAATGGTGTTCACCAGATTCATATTGGTTCAAATTTGGTACCAGTGCTGTGTTTGAGATCACTCAACAAATGCTCCATTATATACCAGTCTAGCTGCCACCTTTCGGGTGATCACATACATTTATGGTCCAGTGAGATCTCAGGTAGTTGTCAGGGTGAGGCCAGTAGAGTTTATCATACCCAAACAGATCATGATTTTGCCAAGTAAAGGGAGGGATCTGCAATGAAAACATGTCTCCACACTAGAGGCACACAACTCAGTCTGCCCCAGATTATGCCCAGAGCTCAATCTCAGCAAGGCAACATTGAGAACTGGGATATTGGAGCTAGTGGATTTCCTGTGAGGAAGAGGCTTTGATTAGGTTTCAGGACAAGTAGGGGGAGTGGCTTTGCCCCAGAGACTCACAGCTCAGCCTGTCCTGAATTCTGCACAGACTTCAGCAGGGTGAAACCACCAGGATTTGGGAGGGTGGGGGTGATAAGAGCCCAGAAAGTGGAGGTAGCAGATCTCCCATGGTAAGGTGGCACCAGTCAAGTTCATGTGAGAGTGAGGGAAATGGCTCCTGCACAAAGACATACCACTCTGTCACTGACATCCCATGAACCTGCTCAGACCTCTACACACTGGGCCAGGCAACTGACTCCTCAGCAGGGCACAAGATCTACAGGGTCAGACAACAGGGAGTCCAGAAATTAGGGTTATTGCATTTTCCCAGGCTGATGCTGCAAGGAGGGGAATGTTCCACCCAAGAAAGATGACATTTGCAGTGTGGGAGAGGATCTCAGCATAGCAATCCTGGCTGCTATCCCTTTAGCTCTCTCTCCAGGCCAAAAACTTCAGTGTTTCTCATGTGACTCTAGTCTGCTATGCCTTCCCTCCACCAGAGCCCAGGATGAATGGCTATAAGTGAGATTTTGTGCATTGGCCCTTTAAGAAGGTGCCCATGTCTCTGGTGGACCCCTCTCTCTCCTTTGGGAACATAATCTTTGCTGATTTTCAGAGCCAGATATTGTATGGGCATCTCTCTCTGGCTCTGGTACTCTGTGATGGGGAAGCTGGCTTAGGGTTGAGACCTCATGCTTCTCAGGAGGAATCCCTTGCAGCTGAGATTTTCCTTGGGAGTGGGGCCAGCTCTTTTCTCACCTCTGCCCTTCCTTCCAATCTCAGTGTGGCTTCTTCTGTAAATCCTTGGTTGTGAGGATTCTTTACTGCTAGTCTTCAGTTCATTATTCATGTTGATTGCTCTGTGTTTTAGTTGTAATTCTAGTTTTGGCCTGGAAGAGTGAGTATAATATCTACCTACTCAGTCACCATCTTGGAGTCCTTGGGATGTTCTTAATCAGTAACCAGTCATATGTAGCTAAGGAATAACTTAGCTTGTTAACACCAATAGAATTTCTTTTTTCTATACATGTAATTATTTCCTTTACCTTTCTCATAAAAATCCATTTTCTTCACCCTGTGACATAGTTTGGGTTTCTTTCCGACTCTATGCCCCCAGATTTCAATTTTAAAAAATATCTCAAATAAATACTTGTTGCCTCTTACTTTGACTTTTTATTTTTATATTAATGGGTGTTGAAAATAAATATTAGGAAGGCAAGATTTGATAAGAGCATCAGAGAGAATATGATACTGGTTTGTGAGTGAAAAACATAGAATGAAATTTTTATGACTGATGAGAAGGCATGACCAGTAGCTAAAAAATAAAGTTTTCAGTTTATAATTTAAGCAACCCCAGTGTGATAATGACTAGAAAACTCATGAAATGCTAAAAAAGGAGTAGCTATGGGAAGATTTTTGACCTGCAGTGTATGAGTTAATGATTGTAGAAGTCTGTGGAGATATCAATTTGGCCCATGAATTTCAAAGTGGGGATAAATATAGAAATATAAATTTTGTGTTCAATCATCCATCTACTCAAACCAATTTCTCTTCAAGTCCTTTAGGATTTAATGCTTTCAAGAAGCAGTTTTAGCATTTAACATGGGCCAGATTCCATATAAAGCACATAGAATAAAGAGACAGGTAGGATGCTATTACAATTCAAAATGAGTTTAGATACTACTCCAGAAAATAATTCAGTTAAGCCAGTACTTATTGGACACCTATAAGCGAGATGCATCTTAAGTGTCAGAGATGAACTGAGGATGGGCAAATCTCATGATGGAGGTTGCTTGGTAGAGGATGGAAATGAAGAAATAATACTTTAAGTAAGTCTTTAAGAATGATACTTAGCAGGTTAAAAAATGTCATTTGGAAGTAAGAGAGAATAGTAATGTATTTGTGTTTTAAGTTATATCAAGGGTTATATTCAGTTATAAAATTATATTAAATTCAGTAATTTCAAAGAGGCAATATTATTGAAATTTTAAATTCCTTGAAAGTGTTTCTGTTTTGCTATAAAACAAAAATCCAGAATGAATTTGTTTAGAGGATACAAAGATAAATCTAGGGTCAAGGATTGCAGAGATGTACTCTGTTGCATAATTAGGCTTTGAAAAAGTTATGGTGGTAACTTGTAGAAAGCAGAAGCCAAATAAAAGTCAGAAACAAGAAGAATCAACAAGACCATAAATCCACTAGAAGAACATTTATGTAATATTATATTCTTAAAGTATGAAGCTCCTTTTATAAAAGATAAATAAACCAGAAGTGATAAGATATGAAGCTGATAAAGTTATCTACTGATTGTATGATAAGGTTCCCGATATTTTATAAATAGTACATACAAAGCTAAAGAACTGAGTGATACATAACCAGTTCAGATACTGACTTAAAAAATGTGTTATTAGAGAGATATCCTTAATTTATTTTAATGCATGAGAAAACTAAGATAGAACTTAGGGTATGGAGAGGATTATTTTGAATACATTTAGAAGGGAAGGCATGTTTTTATTTATGTCAAACTGAAATATTTAAAATTCTGGATGAAATATAAAATCATCTTCCCTCTTTCTTTTTGTTTTTACACTTTCCAAGAAAGTAGAAAATCAGCAGACTCCTTAAACAAAGTAAAAACTGAAATTCTGATGTACTAGTTTTCACTTAAACTTGACTTATTTCTTCAAAAAAGAGCATGTAGCAGGAGTAGGGTAGTAGGAAAATCTTAAGGCTTGGCATACTCTTCACCCCACACAGATGTTCACATAATGCTAAATTTGAATAATCATCTGAATAATACAAATAAATCGTCTGAATACAAATGTTTAGAAAAATGCTTCAGTGGAGGGTTAAATCATAATAGATTTTAATACAAAACTGAAGCTTGCATCAAAAGGTAGGTCATCATAAATGCAACATGTAGATATCAATATTGAGAAATAGCATAATGACATTTCCACATTCCCAAATGTAACATAATTCATAATATTATTTTGAACAATATTATTAATATAATCATAAAATCAATAAAAATTGACACAAGAAAATATAATGCTTAGTATGGAAATATAAATTAAGAATGAGTTAGAAAACTAAAAATGGAACTGCTTTTTGACCCAGCAATTCCATTGCTGGGATTATATTCTAAGAACCCTGAAACACCAATTCAAAAGAACCTATGCACACCAATGTTCATAGCAGCACAATTTATGAGAACCAAGTGCTGAAAGCAACCTAAGTATCCATCAGTAAAGGAATGGACCAAAAAACTATGGTACATTTTCACAATGGAATACTCGACAGCAAAAAGAAACAAAGAGCTCCTACCCTTTGCAACAACATGGATGGAACTGGAGAACATTATGCTAAGTGAAATAAGTGAGGAGATGAGGGCAAATACCATATTGATCTCAACTTTAAGTGGAACCTAATCAACAAAAGAAACAAGCAAATGAAATATAATCAGAGACACTAAAATTAAGAACAATCTGACAGCAACAAGAGGGAAGGTGGGAGGGGATAATGGGGAATGGGGGAAGGGTTTTTAGGAACAATTGTAAAAGACACATGGACAAAACCAAGTGGGGGAATGTAAGCAGGGGAGGGAGATGGGTATGCTGGGGTCGGAGGGGGGCATTGGTGGGAGGGGTAAATGCAGACAACTGTAATTGAACAACAATAAAATAATTTTTAAAAAAGAACAAGGATTTTGGAGAAGATGGCGGTGGAGTAGGACAAGGGATTTCGCTTCTCTCCACACACCAGAGAAAAACCAGGCTGATCTTCGGAGGAGCGCAGCGGATAGCCAACAGGGACCCAGCATATAGGAAGACAGAACTTCAGAAAGTGTAGTGGACACTGAATGACCAGAGGTTGAGGAGAGGAGACAACCGCAGATCAACAAGATATGAGGGAAGAGCGCACAGACTACAGGCCCTCCGCCGGGCCATGCCAGGGCCCTGGCCAGGACGCCCTGGGCTCTCAGAGCCCAGGGCGAGCAACAATGACACTGGGAGAGAACTAGTCACCAGCACCCTCCCTATCCTGCAGGGCTCAGATTGGGAAATACCAGGAGAGAATGGTTTGCCTGTAGCGGCAGAGAGAGGAGTGGGCCTTGGGAAGCAAACCAGAGAGATGTGATAACCCGTAGAGTCAGGCTGCGGTTGCAGGCTTGGGAGAACTGAGAGTTGCCCATGCATTCCCTGTAGTTCGGGGTCAGAGCCGGATCTGCCACAGACCCTGGGAGTCTCTGGCTACTGGCAAGGCCCCTGGAAGAGAGCCAGTCACCAGTTCCCTCCCTACGCAGCCAGGTGCAGACTAAAAAACCCAGGAGTCAGGCTGTGGCTGTTAGCTTGGGAGAATTGTGAGCTGCCCTGTGTGTTCAGCCACAGCACTGGGAAAGGTCCATGCCCCAGCCTGCAAGACCAGGAAAGCCTGGCTGGGAGCGTGCGCCCTCACGCCAGGCCAGGGCTGGGAAGCCTGGGGAAAAATCTGCTCTCAGTGGGGCGCTGGAGAGCGGCACCAGTCTGGATCATGGGAGGGCACTGGCGAGACCAGTTGAGTTCACCAAGACATGAGAAAGGCCACAATAATAGCCCCTCAGGCTGCTGCAGTTAGTGAGACCAGAAGAAAAGGTTTGACTAGCTGGAAACCAACAAGAGGAGCAGGTGGAACCAGAGAACACCAAGAAACCTGCAGGAGACTGCACCACTGAATTTCACAAGTATCATACCACAGAAGTTCACACCATAAACCCAGGGAACCAGAACCAATCAATTTAAGAAGCTGAGGCCAAGAAGAAGAGTCTCATAAACAATGGGAAGACAAAGAAACAATCCCCAAATGAAAGAAAAGGAGGAAGTCTCAGAAAGAATGTTAGATGAAATGGAGGCAAGTCAACTATCAGATATTGAATTCAAAGCACTGGTTATCAGGAAATTCAAAGAGCTTACAACAAGCTACCAGAAACTACAGGGGAGCTACAATCAACTCTCCACAAACTATACCAACATGAAAAAGGAAATAGAAGCCATCAGCAAAGGCCAAGAGGAAATGAAGAATACAATTTCTGAACTGAAGAACACAGTAGAAGTTATGAAGAATAGAATCGATATGGTGGAAGATCATATAAGTGAGATAGAAGACAGGATAGAAAGAATCTCCCAGACAGACCAAATAATGGAAAAGAGAATCAGAAAAACTGAGGAGAGTTTAAGAGAAACGCAAGACAACATGAAACATAATAATATCCGAATAATAGGAATACCAGAAGGAGAGGAAGAGGAACAAGGGGTAGAAAACCTACTTGAAAGAGTAATAATGGAAAATTTTCCTAAGTTGAGTAGAGATAAGCTCGCACGGATCCAGGAATCCCAGAGAGTCCCCAGCAGGTGGAACCTAAAGAGGCCTACTACAAGACACATCATCATTAAAATAGCAAACCTCCAAGGCAAAGAGAAAATCTTAAAGGCAGCAAGGGAGAAAAAGGAAGTAACATACAAGGGGGCCCCAATAAGGTTGGCTACTGACTTCTCAATGGAAACATTCCAAGCGAGAAGAGAATGGCTAGAAATATTTCAAGTAATGAGAAACAAAGGCCTACAACCAAGGCTATTGTACCCCTCAAGGCTCTCAATGAAGATAGAAGGCCAAATAAAGAGCTTCCAAGACAAAAGAAGTCTAAAAGAATACGCCTCCACCAAACCAGCTCTACAAGAATGACTAAAAGGGCTGCTTTAGGAGAGGAAGGAAAAGAGAGATAGAGAGGAACACAGGTACACAAAAAGCAATGAATAAGTACCTTTCAATAATAACCTTAAACATAAATGGATTAAATGCTCCAATCAAAAGACATACAATAGCTGAATGGATAAGAAAGCATGACCCTCACATATGCTGCCTACAAGAGACCCACCTCAGGAAAAAAGACCATCACAGACTAAAATTGAAAGGATGGAAACAAATTTTCCAAGCAAATGGACAAGGAAAAAAATCCAGGGTAGCAATTCTCATATCAGACAAAATAGACCTCAAAAAAAAGGCCATAAAAAGAGACTCAGAAGGTCACTTCATAATACTCAAGGGGAGAATCCACCAAGAAGACATTAACATCATAAATATATATGCACCCAACATAGGAGCACCCAAATATATAAAGAAAATTCTGGAGGACCTCAAGAAAGATATTGACAGCAACACAATTATAGTAGGGGATTTTAACACGCCACTGTCTAAAATGGACAAATCTTCCACACAAAATATCAACAAAGATATTACAACATTAAATGACACCCTAAACGAAATGGACCTAATTGATATATATAGAGCCCTTCATCCCAAAGAAGCTAAATACACATTCTTTTCAAATGCACATGGAACTATTTCAAAGATAGATCACATGATACGATACAAAATGAGTCTCAACAAATAGAGGAAAATAGAAATCATACCAAGCATTTTCTCTGATAACAAGGGACTGAAATTGGAAACCAACCCCAAAGGAAAAAAACCAAAACACCCAAAATCATGGAGACTGAATGGTATGCTATTAAACAACGAATGGATCAAGATTGAAATTAGGGAAGAAATCAAAAAGCTTCTGGAAACAAATGAAAATGAACTCACATAAACCCAAAACTTATGGGACACAGTGAAGACAGTCCTGAGAGGGAAGTTCATAGTAATACAGGCTTACCTAAAGAAGATAGAAACATTTCAAAGGAACAACCTAACCTGACGCTTGCAAGAACTCGAGGAACAACAACAAAGACAGCCCAGAGCAATTAGAAGGAAGGAAATAAGCAAGATCAGAGCAGAATTAAATGACATAGAGACTAAAAGCACAATTCTAAGGATCAATAAATCCAGGAGTTGGTTTTTTTGAAAAGATAAACAAAATAGACAAACCTTTAAGTAGGCTCATCAAGAAAAGAAGAGAGAGGACCCAAATAAACACAATCAGAAATGAAAGAGGAGAGATTACAACTGATACCACAGAAATAGAAGGGATTGTAAGAAATTACTATGAAGAACTGTATGCCAAGAAATTTGAAAACCTAGGTGAAATGGACACATTTCTAGAAAAATAGAATCTTCCAAAACCCAATGAAAAAGAAGCAGAAAACCTGAATAGACCAATAACAGCAAAAGAAATTGAAGCAGTAATCAAAAAACTCCCATCACACAAAAGCCCTGGACCAGATGGTTTCACAGGAGAATTCTACAAAGCTTTTAAGGAAGAGCTAACCCCTATTCTTCACAGACTATTCCAAAAAATCCAAAAGGAGAGAAAACTCCCCAACTCTTTCAATGAAGCTAGCGTCATCTTAATTTCAAAACCAGATAGAGACACAAGAAAGAAAGAAAACTTCAGGCCAATATTGCTGATGAACATAGACACTAAAATCCTCAATAAAATATTGGCAAATCCCATCCAACAAGACACCAAAAAGATCATACACCACGACCAAGTGGGATTCACCCCAGGGATGCAAGGATGGTTCAATATTTGTAAATCAGTAAATGTAATACACAACACAAACAAAAGCAAAACAAAAACCACATGATCATATCAATAGACACGGAAAAAGCCTTTGATAAGGTACAACACTCATTTATGATAAAGGTACTCAGAAAAATGGGAATAGAGGGAGCATTCCTCAACATAATAAAGGCCATATATGAAAGACCTACAGCCAACATCATACTCAATGGGCAAAAACTAAAAGCTTTTCCACTAAGATCAGGAATAAGACAAGGTTGCCCACTTTCACCACTTCTATTCAATATAGTATTGGAAGTTCTAGCCACAGCAATCAGACAAGAAAAGGAAATAAAAGGCATCCAAATCGGAAAGGAGGAAACAAAACTGGCATTGTTTTCAAATGACCTGATAGTGTACATGGAAAATCCTATAGCCTCTACCAAAAAACTGCTCGAACTAATAAATGAATTTGGCAAAACAGCAGGATACAA
This sequence comes from Sturnira hondurensis, assembly GCF_014824575.4. NCBI lineage: Eukaryota > Metazoa > Chordata > Mammalia > Chiroptera > Phyllostomidae > Sturnira > Sturnira hondurensis. The sequence goes on from NW_028094297.1 coordinate 284,896, forward strand.
AGTCAATATCCAGAAATCAAAGGCATTTTTGTATACCAACAATGAAACAGCAGAAGCAGAAATCAAGAAATAAATCCCATTCGATATAGCAAAAACAAAAATAAAATATCTGGGAATAAACCTAACCAAGGAGGTTAAAGATCTGTATGCAGAAAACTACACAACACGGAAGAAAGAAATCAAGGAAGGCACAAACAAATGGAAACATATACTGTGTTCATGGATTGGAAGAATTAACATCATCGAAATGTCCATACTACCCAAAGCAATTTACAGATTCAATGCAATACCTATTAAAGTACCAATGGCATATTTCACAGACATAGAACAAACACTTCAAAAATTCTTATAGAACTATAAAACACCCCAAATAGCAGCTGCAATTTTGAGAAAGATGAACAAAGTAGGAGGGATCACAATACCTGATATCAAACTGTATTACAAGGCCACTGTAATCAAAACAGCCTGGTACTGTCACTAAAACAGGCACATAAACCAATGGAATAGAACAGAGAGCCCAGAAATAAACCTAAGTCTCTACAGTCAATATTTGACAAAGAGAGCAGTGACATAAAATGGAGTAAAGATGCCTCTTCAACAAATGGTGTTGGGAGAACTGGACAGCCACATGCAAAAAAAAAAAAATGAAACTTGAACACCAACTTATAAAATACACCAAAATAAATTCAAGGTGGATAAAAGACTTAAATATAAACTGTGACACCATTAAAGTCCTAGAAGAAAACATTGGCAGGAGAATCTCAGATATTACACGGAGCAAAATTTTTACTGATACGTCCCCTAGAGCAAGGGACATAAAGGAAAGAATAAACAAATGGGATCTCATCAAAATTAAAAGCTTCTGCATGGCTAAGGAAAACAGTATCAAGATAAAAAGAGAAGCAACTCTTTGGGAAAACATATTTGCCAATGATACCTCAGACAAAGGTTTACAAAGGTTTACAATGATACCTCAGAGAAAATATACAAAGAACTCACACAACTCCACTCAAAGAAGATGAGCAACCCAATTAAAAAATGGGAAAAGGACTTGAACAGACCCTTCTCCAAGGAGGACATACAGAGGATCCAGAGACACATGAAAAGATGCTTGATATTGCTAGCTATCAGAGAGATGCAAATTAAAACCACAATGAGATAGCACTTAACACCAGTCAGATTGGCTATCATAAACAATGAAACAAACAACAAATGCTGGAGAGGTTGTGGGGAAAAGGGGACCCTAGTTCACTGTTGGTGGGATTGCAGACTGGTACAACCACTACGGAAAACCGTATGGAATTTTCTAAGAAAACTAAAAATGAACATGCCTTTTGACCCAGCAATTCCACGCTTGGGAGTATATCCTAAGAACCCTGAAACACCAATCCAAAAGAACCTATGCACCCCGATGTTCATAGCAGCGCAATTTACGATAGCCAAGAGGTGGAAGCAACCTAGATGCCCATCGGTAAATGACTGGATCAAAAAGCTATGGTACATTTCCACAATGGATTTCTATGTTGCAGAAAGGAAGAAGGAACTCCTACCCTTTGCAACATCATGGATGGAACTGGAAAGCATGATGCTGAGCGAAATAAGCCAGGTGTTGAAGGAGAAATACCATATGATCTCACCGTTAACAGAAATCTAAACAACAAAACAAACAAGCAAGCAAAATATGACCAAAGACACTAAAATACAGAACAGGCTGACAGGGACCAGAGGGGAGAGGGGAGAGAATCACAGGGGAAAATGAAAACGACTCACATGAACAAGTATAAAGGACACATGGACAATAACTAAGGTGGGGGGCGGAAATGGGAGGGAGGTGGGGAACACTGTCGGGGGGTGGGCAGGGCTGGGAATATAAGACAGAAAATTGTACTTGAACAAGAATTAAATTTAAAAAATAAAATGAAATAAAGAATGAAAGTTAAAGGTTGATTTTTTATGTAGGTGGCTGCATTTGGAAAAATGGACTAAATATCTACAATAATACACAAAGAAGTGGAGTTTGAAGGGTGCAATAAATATGAGAAATTTTTTCAAAATGAAAATTCCTTTCTTTACACTGTGAGCATCCAAGTTTGTACTAAGTGAAGTGAACGTGGAGATTGTGTGGCATTACAGAACGTGTTTTCTTAACCAGAAAGGTATATTTTCAAAGAATATACAGGAAATAAAGAGAAACTTGGTTAGCTTTCTGTGAATAAAAACAATGTTTTTTATTAGAGTAGTTTAAACAAATTAAATTGATTATGATTATATATGTTGATTATATTTAACGGCAATAGCAGTTAGAAGGTACTCAAGGTATGGTGCAAGGAGACTGATTGAGAGAGATTTAGAAAACAAGATGCTCATTTTAAAAACATGAATGTGTTATAGGGCATGAGTAGAAGATTCCTAAGAAATGCAGAGGACTCTATGAGGTTAAGGGCCTTAAACCAAATTAGTTACACTGGTGTGTGTTTCAATCCATCAAGCAAAGGGAGGAAAAGGGTGAATATGGGCATTGATGGATGCCTGAAGAGTGAGAAATGATGTATATTAAAATGCATATATTGATAATATACAGAGTGGAGATGGGGCATGCTGTACCAATCAAAAATGAACTGCAGTATGTTGCATTTATTTATTCCCCAAGATTTCTCTTGAGGGATAGATATCTCCAAGAAAGAGTAGTTTCTGTTTTGCTAAGCAAAAAAATTATATGCTTATATTTGTTATATTAAGAAATATATGGGTCTAAGCCCTGGCTGATGTAGCTCAGTGGATTGAGCATGTGCCTACAAACCAAACAATCACAGTTCAATTATGAATCAGGGCACATGTCTGGGCTGCAATCCAGTTCCCAGCAGGGGACACACAAGAGGCAACCATACATTGATATTTGTCTCCCTCTCTCCTTCCCTTCCCCTCTAAAGATAAATAAATAAAATCTTTAAAAAAAAGAAATATATGGGTCTAATATTTATAGGCCTGGATATTAATCTGCAAAATGTGTTGGAGAGAACATTTTTCTGTATAATAAAACTCGTGTTCATGAAATTTGACATAAATCAATCAAGGCTGATGTAACTGGATCTGCCAAAGGTTATCTGGGATTGACTACCTCAGGTTCATGAAAGTTGTTAATATTTAGAGGGTTTTTGAAGCTGTCTATTATAGCACCAATAGCATGAACTTAGTACAGGTAGGAGAATTTATACCACAGGAGAAGTTAATGCTACCAAAGAATTTTTTTATTTTACTTTTTAACAACAGAAAGCCAGTTGTTAAACACCTATAGCATGGTACTGCATACTAATGTGCACAAAAGAAACTGCTTATATAGACATGAAAGCAAGGTACAGTTCTAGGATTAAAAAAATAGAGTAAGTCAAAGCTAGAAATATTTTTTATTAGATTTACCTTATGGAATGACAAATTACCCAAAGCCTTATTGTCTTAAAACAATAACATTCTATTTAGCTCGTGGTTCTGCTCACAATTCTGATGAAAACTAAGCAGAATTGTTCTGGGCTGACCTAGTTCATGGTCATGTAAGTATGGATCACAGAGGGCTACTCGATCTTAGGGGACATAATTTGCAGTAATGTTTTGCAGTAATCTGGCTAGTATATTTGTGGGTGAAGATCTTGGGGGCTATGTATACCACACCATTTAGTATGCCAGATAAATTAAATCACAAAACAAAGGGTTCACAAAGCAGTGAGAGTAAGCTTCAATTTTTAATGGACTTCTTGTATTACATTCACTAAAGTCAAACTTGCCAAAGCAAGGTAAATAATCAAGACAAGGGTCAATGTAGAACATGACTAATATGTGGGTAAATATAAGAAAAGCAAAAAAAAATCATAATAGAAAACAGCAAAAAATGTAAAGACAGTAGATTTAAAGAAGATTCTTTAAAGGATAATTCTCAGAATGCTAAATAATATACCTAACAACTTAAAATAGCTAACATTATATGTTCTATTTATCTATTCTATCTAACATTAACTCTAATTAACACAAGTAGAGAGAGAACTCCTAAATTTTAGGAAATATAGAAATTGCTAAAGATTCCTTTGCAATGAATTGCCCAGCTCAAGATGTTATATAAAAATATACCAAAAAGCCCCCAGATAATATTATACTCAATGGTGAAAGACTGAAAGCTTTTTTTCTTTTTAAAATGTATAATCTTTATTATATGTTTTTTATTCATGCCTACTCTTACCACTCCTATTCAACATTGTACTAAAAGTCCTAACCTGAGCAGTATGGCAAGAAAAATAAATAAGATGTAATATGAATCAGAAAGGAAGAAGCAAAATTATCTCTGTTTGCAGATGACATGATCTTATATATAGAAAATCCAAGACTTCACCAAAAATCTGTTAGCACTAATAAATGAATTTACTAAAGTTATAGCTACACTACTCAGTTTCATTTCTGTAAACTAAAAATAAGACAGCTGAAAAGTAAATAAAATATTTTCCTATTTACCATAGCACCAAAAACAATAAAATACTTAGGAATAAATTTAAACCAAGGTAGCGAAAGCTCTGGAAAAAATGAAAACATTAGAGAAATTAAAAAAACACACAAATAAATGGAAAGATATCTTATGTTCATGGATTGTAAGAATTAATAATGTTAACATATTTATAGCAGAAAAAGCAATCTAGACCTTCAAAGAAATCCCTATTAAGATTCCACAATGTCATGGACATGGACAACAGTGTGGTAATTGTGGGGTGTAGGAATATAAGGGGACTAAGTGGTAATTGAAAATAGAATAAAGACCTACATTCAAGATTGCTCTATCCAGCAAAGCTTTCATTTAGAATGGAAGGGCAGGTAAAGTGCTTCTCAGATAGGTCAAATTCAAGGAGTTCATCATCACCAAGTCCTTATTATATGAAATGTTAAAGAGACTTATCTAAGCAAAAGAAGATAAAAATATGAACATTGAAAGGACAACAAACTCACAGTTATTAACAACCACACCTAAAACAAAAGCAAACTAAGAGGACAGCTAGATCAGGAGTGGAACCATAGAAATGGAGATCACATGGAGGGTTAGCAACAGGGAAGTGGGAGGAGGAGAAGGGGGGAGAAGGTACAGAGAATAAGTTGCATAGACAGTTGGTGGAAAATAGACAGGGGGGAGGGCAAGAATAGTAGGGGAAATACAGAATCTAAAGAACTTGTGCCACATGGACATAAACTAAAGGGGGGGAATGATGGGGAGGGGGTGTGCAGGGTGGAGGGAAATGAAGGGGGGAAATGGGACAACTGTAATGGCATAATCAATAATATGTATTTTTAAAAGTTTAAATTAAAAAATTCCAATGGCTTTCTTTACAGAAATAGAAAACATTCTAAAACTTACATGAAATCATGACAGACCCTGACTGGTGAAAGCAAACCTGAGAAAAAAGATCAAAGCTGAAGGCACAACACATCCTAATTTCAAACTATATTATAAAGCCATAGTAACCAAAACAGCATAATACTGGTATAAAAACAGATGTGTAGACCAGTGGAACATAACTGGGGGCTCAGAAATGAACATGTAGTCAATAAATATTTGACAAGTGAACCAACAACACTCAACAGAGAACTTCAACAAGCTGTCTTTTCAACAAGTGGTGCTGGGAAAACTGAATATTCACATGCAAAAGAACGAAATTGAATCCCTATGCTACATTATTCACAAAAAATACTTCAAAATAAATTACAAACTAATATAAGGTCTTAAACCATAAAAGCCCTAGGAGAAAACATAGGAAAAAATCTCCTTGATATTTGTCTTGGCAATAATTTGATGGATCTGACATCCAAAACACAAACAACCAAAACAAAAATAAATAAGTGGAATTACATCAAACTAAAATGCCACGCAGTAAAAGAAATGTTCATCAAAACAAATAAGAAACTTATAGAATGGGATAAAGTATTTGAAAAGCACATATCTGAAAAAGCATTACTATTCAATATATGTAAGGAATTAATACAATTCAACAGCAAAAGAAGAAATAAAATAATCCAATTAAGTATGATCATAGGGCTTGAATAGGTATTTTTCCAAAGAAGTCATAGAATGGCCAACAGGTTCATGAAAAAGAGGTCAACATCTCTAATCATTAGGGAAATGCAAATCAAAAACAAAATAAAATATCACCCCATACTTGTTAAAATAGTTATTATCAAAAAGACAAAAGCTGGGTGCTCCCGGAATGTTCACTGCAGTATTGTTAACAATAGCTAAGGCATGGAAACAGCCTAAGTGCTTATCAATGAATGAATGAATAAATGAAAGAGTTTTGGTATACATCCACAATAGAATATAAATCAGCCATAAAAAGAAGGCAATCCTGCCATTTGCAACAACATCAATAAGCCTTGGGGACATTATGCTATGTAAAATGAAACAGAGAAAGACAAATACTATGCTCTCACTTACGTGTGAGAACTTTTTAAAGCTACTTGCATAGTAACTTTCAAAGATATTATACAGTATTGTTAAATTTTTTAAAAAGCCAAATTTATAGAAACAAAGACCAGAAAGTTGGTTTCTTTGAATGGGGTATGTGGACTGGTAGAAACAGGTGAAGGTGGTCAAAAGGTATAAACTTTCGTTTATAAAATAAGTAAGTTCTAGAGGTGTCATGTACAACATGGTGGCTATATTTAACAATACTGTATAGTATCTTTGAAAGTTACTATGTGAGTAGCTTTTAAAAGTTCTCACCACACAGAAACAACTGTAGCCATTTGAAACGCTGAGTGTTTTAACTAATCTTATTTTGGTGATCATTTATATTTAAATATATTTACATTATATTTATATATTAAATCATTACTTTGTACACCTTAAACGTGTACTATATTACATGACAACTATAACTCAATAAATAATGAGAACACCACCAAAACAAATTGGCTAAAATTAACGAATGTGCAAAACCTGTATGAGAAACATTGGTGAACACTCTAAAAGACACGGAAGATGATTTTTAGAAGTGAAAAGAATATATTTTTGAAGCAAAGACTCAATAAAAAATGTCAGTTTAAAAATGCAATTAACTGTAATAAAAATAACAATAATTATTTCTCTCCTCAGGAGCTAGTTAAGAGTCTAGTAAGTCACTTAACATCATCAGTAGGTTATTGGAAACTGACATTAATTGCAATGATGTATAATGAAAACAATTCTATCATGGGCTAATTGACATAAACATAAGTTCTATGCATGTTTCTGGTCACAAAACCCAGAAATATGTAAGAGGCAAATTTCTGCAAATTCAGGACCATTCATTCATCTATGAGAGTGCAGACAGCTTATACCAAAGTATTCAAAAGATTTTTAACTTGAAAAACAAACTGTGTCAAATTAAAAGGATGCCACAGCAGTATCCTCAGGATGGTTGGATGAGAGAATACTAAGAGGACACATTAGATTGCCAAGCAAAGGGTGGGAGGGAGCTGTGCAGCCTTGCTTTTTTCTCTTCCTTGTCTATGACTTCTAAAATTCTAATCCTGGAAGTTATGGAGTGGCTTACTCCTGGGAACCATACATTTTTCATGTTGTAGACTAAATATTTTTAGGTTCTTATCTTGTTCAATTACATAGTTTGTGAACTCAGCTATTATTTAATCTTTCTGAGTTTCTAATGCATTGTGTCTAAAAGGTAGATAATAAATGTTCTTGGAGGTTTTGGGTGTGGATTAGCAATAATAAATGCAATGTATTTATCAAAGTGCTTGATACCAATTAGGTGTTTAGTTAGAGTACCTATTCCTTAACAATAAAGATGGTACAATTATCATAGATGTTAATTAACCACAGAATCACAGAATAGAGAACTAGGCCAGTGATTCTTGGTGAATCAGAAACTGAACGTGAATGACAATATAATCATGTCACTTTTACAACTGAAATAATTAGAAGATGAATTTTAAAAAGTCAACAAAAACAGAAGTGAAAAAGAATGAAAGCTTACTTATTAGTTTTCAGGAGTTTTTCTGCCTGATAAGTATCTGAAAATGTCTGGAGAGTAGTTTTGTTAGAGAGGAACCCAAAAGATTGATAGATGTGCTAGTGACAGAAGTATATACACTTGGCAAAATAAATTACACTGTATATTTTATGAACTTTTTAAGCCATTGGTCAACTAACCCTTAATAATAAAAAAATGGGATAATACTATCTATCAATGTCATGGTTAAAATTTAAGAAGTGTCCAAGGGTTGGAAATAATGGAGAACGACTAGAATTCTAGTGAATGACTGGTGGGGTTATTAATTGATACAAGAACTTGGGAAACTAGATTTTTAGCAGTACCTACTTAAGCTAGATGGGCATATGCTATAACCTAGCAATTTCACTCTTATGAATATACCCAACAGTATGGCACATGTACCTTTATCAAAAGACACATGTACAAGAATGTTTATAGTGATGTTTATCATAAATAGGTAACACAAAAAGAGTCTAAATGTCCAGCAACAGTAGAATGGATAAGTAAATTGTGTTTTATTAATTCAATAGACTCTACATAACTATGAGAATGAAAAAACTGTATTTACATGTAACAACTTGGATAAATATAATAAACATGATGATAAGTAAAATTAGCAAAATATAAAGGACTATATAATGTGCCATTCATTTATATCAAGTTTAAAATCAGACAAAATTAATCTATGGCATTAGAAGTCAAGAAAGTGTTCACCCTAAGTTGAGAGTCATAGGGGTTGGTATGAGGAATGAAGAGGAGTTGTGGGTTGTAACATTTCATTTCTGGATTTGGGTGCTGGTTGCATGGGTGGGTTCACATTGTGAAACTTGAATGAGCTGAAATGTTTGATTTATGTTTTACTTCAAAAGAAAGTTTGCAGGAAATTGGAGAGCACCTCAGCACTGACCACAGCAAAGGTGCATGTGACAAGGAATTAGAAGACTCCTGATGAAAGATTAACAGAGAGATTCAAGTTTTCCAGAAAAGGACAGGAGGTTGGGAATGGGGCCTTGAATGGGAATGGGACACAGAAAAACTAACAAACAAAATACTGGGTTCCAACAGGGGAGCCAGAGATCAAATATAAATAATATTGTGAGTAATCTACCTCAGTTCTAGGCAAATGGGTTAGGGAGGAAATATAGAGAGGCTTATATTTTTTCCATGGGCTGGGAAAAGGGTAGTATTAATTTTAGGAAATCTATCTGACATAGATGGAAAGAGAAGGCAACATAGAACCAACATAGTTCTGACAAGTAAAAGTACGCTACAATAGCCAAGTAGTACATCAGTTGGTACTAAGCTTTCTGCTCTCCTGATCTGCAGTGTCCGGGGGAAGATAAAGACTGGGAAGCCAAGACACAGGCAGAATGGGGCCATTCAAGTTGCCTTACCTGTTTAGCTATTTTCACTACAGCGTACATAACCCTGGCCTCCCTACAGCTACAGCACAGCCTGGTCCTAAACATTACCCACATTATCTACACGTTGTACAGCATATCTCTCAGTTTAAGGATTAGGGGAGAAATCAGGCTTATTGTAATTTCAAGGTGCCCTGCAGGACACTGGGCCTGGGTGAGATTCATGAATAAATTTACTCTTGGAAAGGAACAGCAATGATTGTCATATTCTCAAATATGCCTGTTTTACTAGGTTTTAGAAGCATTCTTAAAATTGAGCTGATAATCATCTTTGTTTGTTTCATCTATAAAGTTTAGAATCTCCTCCCTGACAAATAAAACAGGATTTTTAACCAGTGGGGTTAGAAGTTTTCTTGTTTTTTTTCCTTAAATACAGATATTTGAAATTTTTCTTTACCACTCTTAATCGTGCTATGTTTTCTGGCCTTTTTTCCATGGAATTGAAGAACAGCCATTGAAATAGAAACTTGACTAAAGTTGTATAACTTGACTAAACTTGACTAAAGTTGTATTGTTATCATATATCCTGTTTTCAAAGATAACAAATATCAAGTATAAAGTACCTATCTTATTTCAGTATCAGTTTACAGTTACCAGGTGGGCTTAATACTTTAAAAACTGAATGGAAAACAAAAGACAAATTGGATTATATCAGTTCTTTCTGACAATAATACTTCACTTTGAAATAAAATATTTAAGGTGCTATTTATTGCTCAAATAGGTTTAGTAACATGAGGAGTATGAAAGATTTAAGTAAATAATACACTTAATTTCTCAACTTGTATTTCTCAAGATCTATTTCTCAAGAGTTCTGGAACAGATTGTCCTTTGAAAATGAGAAGGTGAGAACATACTTTTTCACACATTATATAATTTGTCATATTATTGCCTGAGATCACACAGTTAGCAGCTGGAACTTAAACCCAGAATCTCAAGACCCTTCACAACCTTACTTTTTGTAAACCCCTTACTTAAGGCCTGTAGAATATTATTTTATATAGTACCTTCAATAATCAGTGTGGGATACATATATGGAAAGTGATAATTATTATTGAACATATTTTGGATGTCTTAGAAAATAATCATATGACTAACATCTAAATTTACAGAAAAAATATTTTTGAGGCATATGAAACTTGGAATTCAGAAATAAAGAAAACATAGTTAAGTGGCATTATAAAGAACATTAAAGCAGATGTTACTTTCAAAATTCTAAATAATATATCTTTAAACATATATGTAAATTGCAATTAACTTGCATATGTTTTATTTATATGTGTAACATGTTCAATATTTTTCCTCTAGGCCAATTCCATCAAGAATTTTAAAAGTTTAAGTGGTGGAAAATTGGATGAATATTTCAGCATCAAGGAAAGAAACACACACACACATATATATGAATGTATGTATATATATATAGTATATATTTGTATATATCTATACATATTTTACTTGTAAAACAAAAGATTAATATCAAGTTACAGTAAAATATTCCTGCATCTATGGCCTACCACAGGTTTTTTGCTTGTTCTCATCCATGCCTGTAGGGCTTTTCTTCCAAAGAGTCTGTTGGCTCTTGCCCTCACTGCCTGAGTGTTTGTTTGAATGCCCTTTTACTTGAGACTTTTCCTGACCATCCTATTTAAGAGTATAATTCTACTCCTAGAACAATCAGTTTTCTTACTCTACTATACTGCATATGTCACACTTTAAAATTCTACCTATTTTCCATATTTATTTTATTTATCATCTGTCTCCTCTTAACTAGAATGTAAGCTCTATGGGAGTAGAACAGATTTTGATGTGTTTTGCTAATTGTATTCCCAGTACATACGAAAGTTGTGAATACTGGGTTTTTGTTCAATAAACACTTTTTTACACAAAGAAAACAAGATGGAAAGAAGGAAGGAAAGGAGGAAGGAAGGAAGGAAGGAAGGAAGGAAGGAAGGAAGGAAGGAAGGAAGGAAGGAAGGAAAAGGGAGAAAAGTAAAGGAAAAGGAGGAGAGAGAGAAAAAAGAAATGGAGTGAGAGGAAGGCCAAAAGTTGTATAAAAGCACAATATTTTGTATAAGAAAGTACCATTGATAGCATCAACTATTAATTCATACCCCTGACACTACTGATAGATCTAGAGAAAAAAAACATAAAAGGAAGAAAATCAAGGAAAGAGGCTCATAAAAGACAGAAAGAGAAGTAAATAGCCAATCAGAACTGGCTTTGACAGTTTGCATTACTTTGCTCGATCCTCATAAGGAATCTGCAAGGCAAGGAAACTCGAGGCTTGCCAGAGGACACTAAAAAATTCAGTTGAAGACAGTACTAGCCAAACACTCAGAGGAGTCTAAGAATGGAGAGACAACATGAGGCAGAGGAGGGCAAAAACTCAAATTTCCCATATTTAATCCTTTTTTTCTGCAAAGAAAAGAATGAAGAACTGATGACGGAAAATAAATCAAGTATCATTTCAAAAGTTTTGCCAAAGTACTTTTTGGTAGTACCATGATTTATACTAGTGAAGATACTACTATTTATATTTGAAGATTCATTTATGCATTGAAAAGCTATTTCTTAAATAGGCACACATTTATTTGCATTAATGGCATACATATTAATACTACCATTTCATTTTTAAGAAACCTTTCCAAAGATAATGTATAAAGGACCTGTATGAAGATCAAGGACTTATATAATCAGCATATTTACTTGTATGAAGATATAATAAATATATTTACTTCAAGGACTTGTATGAAGATATAATCAATACATTTACTTCAGTTTGGCATATGCAGTGGAAGGAAAATTTTTGCTTTGTTAACAATAAGAATAAATAGGTCATCAAGAGTTATTAATAAGAGAATAGTGTAGAGACTTACCTAGAACTTTGCTGTAATACAAATTCCATTGTCCCCAGTAGGACTGAAATATATAGTCTTGCAGAGGATAAGATACGGTATTTTTGACCCTTTCACCGAAGGTCATCTGGTCAGTGAGCTCTGACAAGGCTGCAGGTACATAGGAGGCAGGTGCGGGGATTTTCCCACAGTGTCTCTCCACTGTTGAGGCTGGAGAGAATCTCAGTGTGTACATAAATGGGATTCCTAATTTCAGAGCAACCAGTTCCCCACAGACTGTTACTGGATCAGCGACCAGCACATCAAAACCACCTTTCTGAAGCTTTGACATTAACTTGGGGTTGTTTAATACTCCATCACAGATTTGTAAATTAATTTGAAAAAAAGTATCTAGGAGTTTTCCTAGTTCTTTGTAGAAAGTCCAGAGTGTGAGAGGAGTTGGTCTATGGTCTAGCCACAGCATTATCATCTGTTCAATTAAGGAATCTATATCGTTCTTCATGAAGGAAACAGGTATCACCTCAAAATTCATAGAAGAATCAGGATGAGAGTTGATGAATAGAGTTGCTGATGAAGTCAGTACGGTCACATTGTGATTTCTCTGAGTCAACTCTTCTAGAATGATCTTAATATTTAACCAATGGCTACCATCCGATGGCCAAATTAGTACATTTCCACTTTGAACAATTTCAGTCAGAGTCAAATTAAAAACCAGAAGAAAGACAAATTTCTTAGGCATGATGATGCCCATTATGGAAACAAACCTACTGTAGCTCTTTCCAGATGTAAATAAACTTTTAAAGTAAACTTAGGTAAGTTTTTTTCAAATAAAATAATATTTAGTGTAACAGTGACACTTATTCATAAGTCAATTGATCTATAGATGAAAAGGAAAACAATGTAATTAAAATTCTTATGTGCATTAATATTATTTCAACAACAGAAATGAAATATGGTTTTCTATTAAAGAAAAAAACAGGCAGGCAGGTAGTAAGCCTGGTATCTGTACTCTGTGATAACAACTATTATTTATACACTGTGTCTCTAATTTACTATCTCTTTTCAGAATTAGGTTAAACTGAAAGTAACACTTATTGTTGAAGCCACTTCATCAAACATACAGTCCCTTCAAGTTGTGTCTTTATTATAAGTTGCTTTTATATATAAAGTGGAATAGCCATAGCAATTTTTCACCAGTGAGAATAACGTCCTTGTACTTTGAATCAAGTTTTAATTTTATTCCCATATGTTTACTTTAAAGGAAGGACTTCAAAGGGGGAATAAAACAGATATAAATACTAGAATGATATTTAATATGATTTTGTATATAACGCTTACAGAAGAACGTTTAGTTCATCCCTTTAAAATTAAATTAGAAGAAAAAAATTTAAAATATGTACAATGCTATCATTTAAATTGAAAGTCCTTAAAACAACATTGTTGTAAGGAAGTCAGTTCTTACAAATTTCCCCCCCAAAGCCATGCCCTGACTTGAAGGTCTCTTCTTCCCGCATGCTCCCTAAGCATTGTACAGAACGGCTAGGCTTTAACTGTTTTGACTCGTTTCTCATTGCCTTTTGGATCTGGAGGTGGCTCCACAGCCACAGGTCTGGAAACTAGCCATTACAGTGTTGTAGGAACATGAGTAATCAACTCCTGTGTAACTTTAAAGTTTTAGCCTCACTAATGTGAGGCTTCAATTTTTTTTTAGCTCCTTGATTGGCATTTAGTTATTTTTTTCGAATGCTTACATTTAGATAAACATTTTTTACCTTTGTTTTCTTGTATATAAACTATCTTTCTAAAAATTTTCATTTTAGCTCCAGGTCTACCATGAAATGTTTCCTCACTTTTGTGATTATAACCTCAGGCAAGTTATGCAGCTTTCTCACTACAAAACAGGGGGAGAATGGTAGGGCCTAATTCCTACAGTTTTGAGCACTGAATGAAATAGTGCCCACCAATTATTCAGAAGAGCATCTGTGTGCAGTAAATGTTAGTTGTATACGATATGGTGGGAAGGGAATCTTACTTTGTCTCAACACCCCCACTCATTTCTCTCACTGAGGCACCTGAGCTTTGGTGCCAAAGGGAAGCAGAGTTTGCCACCTTAAAATATGCCTTTACGATATTGATTATTTTAAGCTGGCTATTTTCAAGTATGAGAGACTGAAAAAAAAACCTTTAACTTTTCTCTAACTGCCTAAAAGTACTTAGATAGACTACCTGCTCCGGGAAGGGGGGCATCACCACAGATAACTCTAATTTAATATAACTAGTGTGTGATAGGGAGGAAAAGGCCCATTTGACCAAAGTTGTCTCTGTGTTCTATTGCTAAATATGGCCCAGCAAACATTTATTTGCCAGCTCTGGCTGCAGTGGCTCAGTGGATTGAGTGCCAGCCTGTTAACCAAAAGTTTGCTGGTTCCATTCCCAGCCAGGGCACCTGCCTGGGTTGCGGGCCAGGTCCTCAGTTGAGGGCATGGAAGAGGCAACTAATCCATGTATCTCTCACACACTGGTGTTTCTCTCCCTCTCTTTCCCCCTCACTTCTCCTCTATAAAATTAAATAAATAAATTCTTTAAAATAAAAAAAATTACCTACCAAACATTGGCTTTTCTGTCTCCTACCTTTTGAACAACATAGCATACAAGCCCAACTGCCTGATCTGTCCTCAGTCTCACATTCTATGAAAACCTCATATGTACCTATACAATAATTTTGGTCACTTTCTGCTATTAATCTGATTCTTGTTAACTTGATTATTAGTCCAGCCAGAAGAATTTAGATAGAAAGGAGGAGCATTTACTTTTCCACCCCCACTGTGCAGATGTCCCCCAGGGCTGCATATTCTTCCACAAGTCATGCTCAGTCATGCTCAGTCTCCAGTACCAAAGTTCTCAAGTGACTTATTTTAATAAGTATATAATCTCCATTTTAAAATGGCAACCTGTTATCTCATGCCTCAAACCTTTGGGATGTTAAAACAGGGCAAAATAACCTTTGGATTGGGCCTAAAGCAGCATTGTGTCCCAAATAGCTATTTGCAAGTATAATAAGAAAACAGATATTATGACTACTGGACTGAACATTAAAAGTCTTGTTTAGATTTAGTGTCACTATGTTAACTTATTGGCACCAAAGAAATGCCTTCCTTCTATTACCATTTAGTTAAATTTTTTTTTGAATTATTAGCTAACTTGCACGCTTTCTGCAATGGGTTTTATGGGAAACAGAGTAATCCAGTCAGCAAATGAAAGCCAGTAGCACCAACTACTGCCAACTATGAGATTTTCACACTTTCTGTCAAGGAAGTTTTCTCCAATACTGTTACTCTCCTTCCCTTTCTCATTAACACGCTTTGGCTTTGTCTCCAACTTGGAGCTGTTTGGATTTCTGCTTCAATCAGTCCTTCCAAAATACTATTCTTCTTGATATCAAATAAATGTCTATCGCCTCTCACTCTGACCTTTTATTTTTATGTTAACAATATAAAACTCAAGATGATAGCCATAAAAATAATAGCGTCTACTCTCCTTCATTGAGAAGGAGAGAAACTGCATACTCTGCATACTCTCCTTCATTGAGAAGGAGAGAAACAAAAGAGCGGCAGCCCTCTCTCTGGGAACTGTGCATTTCCCACAAAGAACTCCACCTTGGATGTTGGGCGTGTGGCTGTTATCTGGCCCATGGGGTCATCTTGGAAAAGGTCATGCTGCCAGCAGTTATTTGAAAGGTCCTAAAAAATCGAGATTAAGTTAAATTTAAAAATAAAGGGAAAAAAGAAAAGAAGAAAGGAGAGGGGATAGCAAAAGAAAGACTAGGAAGGGTTAAAAAAAAAAAAGATCCAAGCCAAAATACATAGCTCTTCGGGGAAAAGACTCCAATACATTTTTTCTCCTTTAAAATGTCTACTGTAAATTAAACACTATGGAGCTATATACACTCAAATTTGTTTCATTTCTATCACTTTATTTTACACTAATTACCTATGTTCTAGGTATACTTAGTTCACACAAAGATCTAAATATTATGGTCATAACTTTTTCTTTTTTGAAGACCTGATGATTTTTTCTCTTTAGCATATTTGTAAGATAGTTTATTGTTATTTCGGATGATGTTAGTTCTTAGAGATCACTCATCTAATGTTTACATAGAATAATACATTATATATTTATACAAATCTAACATGTGAAGATTACTCACACACCCACACACATTCACAACCTGTTTGTTTTTATAGTGGCCAAAGTATGAAACCGTTGGCAGCACCAGCTAATGTTTATGGAGTATAAATAGTTTTTACTGGCACAGAAATTCTGCATTATTCTTTTCTTAAATGTTTCCCTAATTACGTGGCTTTTCAATTGTTAAAATGAATATAAAAGTAAACTTTACCTGGTTCAACATTAAACAAATATATTTGAAACCTGCAGCAGGCTTTTCTTTCTTTTTGTTAAAGAGAAGCTTTCTTAAGACCAGAAAGCTATCCTCAGGCTAATCTCCCAGGCAACCGAATCACCTGGAGACTGTGAGGAAAGAAATGGCAAGTTACCTGGTGACACTACAACCTAATTAAATTCCATTCAGCAAGCTCCTATGAGTGAGAAATACAACAGCAGATTTAAAAAATAATTGCACTCAAAGGAAGGATGAAGTTCGAAGAAAGTTTAAACCTAAAATATTCTAAATAATTGCTAGATTTGTACCTGAAATTTTAAAATGAGAGAAAACATTTCTCGAAGTTTTGGTGTCAGAGTCTTCAGTTTGTGCACCATTCTCAAACTGGTAACCGTATGATCTTATCTTAATGTGTTTGGTAGTAGTTTTTTCTTCACAATTGTATTGCAAGGATTAAGAGATACAATATTCGTGAAGCACTTACCACAGTGCCTAGTGTACAGGATGACATCTATAGACGTTAACTGCTGTTACCATAATAATATCCACGAGTATCATTTGAACCAAATACCCATGACTTGAAATAAGAGAATATTGATATTATAATATCCAATTTCTAGCAATTAGCAAAGATTAAGGATTCACCTTGAGGCTCTCATTGCATAACACTGCAGAAAACTAACCTTACAGAAGGTTCTATTTATTTACTTAGGTGTGACCATTTGAGACCTGAGGGTATATGGATTCATGGCAATGAATTTGATTCAAGCATTCAAGCTGAAGTAAAAGATAAATTCAAATTACAAATTTAAAATGTCATTTTAATAAGTCGGTTCTATTTGTCATTCACATTCATCACACATACAAATGCTTGCACCAAAATAAGTTACTCTGTCATGGCAACTTTTACTTCTTACCTGGTGTTTTGAATATGAGTGTTCATATCCCTGGGCATCAATAAGAATGTGTTTTAGTAAAACTAACTTAAATAGTCATTGTAAGTCAGAAGAGGATAATTTGATCAGAAAGATAATATTATCAAAATCGGAGAGCAAGGACATTTTTAGAAATCTTCATTACGTTCCCATGAACAAATTGTTAAGAAGTATTAGCCTCGTGTGGGATTAGTGGAATAGCCTGGCTTTTTTACTAGCATCAACTTACAAGAACAATACAGTGGAACATGTAATACCGAGACTGCCAGCATGGAGGAGGTTTATCTGGGGATAATCTCACCAGTATGAATAAGAAGCATTGTAATCATGATAGTTATTACCCCAAGGTTTAGAAGGAGCACTTAACAACAATTTAAATAACAAGATAAAAGTGGAGATATATATATGTATATATAATATATATATATATATTATATGTATATATATATAATGAGAAAGGAACTCTCCAGTTACCTTCTTCTACTTTATGAACTGAGATGTTGCACATATTCAGATGTCTCTGTTAGCTTACTGCATGCATGAGGAGATTAAGGAGTTTTTGCAGGTCTTAACAGTTTCATTACTTGATAAAATGCTCATTTCTTCGTTTTTTTCACTTTTAGCCCCATGATATTGACTATTTATTTATATCATCACAGGATAGTTTATAATCCTCATTGTAGCTATATTTATCTTCTCTGAATGATATAATATATAGGTTTTTGTTTACATTCCAAGAGATAAAATCGATTTTTTTATTTGGGAACAACTATTTAATAGATCCAGAGAAAATAATGCACTAATTATAACTAACACTTCTCTTAACACTGCTCACCAATGAAACCCATACCTATATGGTCAATTCATTTATAGAAATGGGTCCAAGAATATACAATGGGAAAAGAAAGTCTATTAATTTATTTATTTTAAAATTCTCACCTGGGGATATGTTTATTGATTTTAGAGAGAAAGGAAGGAGAGAGAGAGAAAGAAACATTGAAACATTGATATGAGAAACATCAGTTGGTTGCTTCTTGTATGTGCTCTGACAGGGGATTGAACCCACAGCCTTGGTATGTGCCTTGACTGGAAATCAAACCCACACTCTTTCTGGTGTATGGGACAATGTTCTAACCAATTGAGCCACCAGCCAGGGCAAACAGAAGTCTCTTCAATAAATGGTGTTGGAAAAACTGAAAAGCCATATGCAAAGAATAAAACTGAAAGCTATCTTACACCATATATGTAAATTAACTCAAATTGGATTAAAGACCTGAAACCATAGAATTCTTTGAAGAAAACATAGGCAGTAAGCTCCTTGACATCAGTCTTAATGAACACTTTTTGGGGGATTTGTAATCAAAAGCAAAGGCAACAGAAGCAAATATGAACAGTGGTACTACATAAAACTAGAAAAACATCAACACAGCCCTGGCTGGTATAGTTCAGTGGATTGAGCGTGGGCCTGCAAATGAAAGGATCACGGTTCAATTCCCAGTCAGGGCACATGCCTGGGTTGCAGGCCAGTCCCCAGCAGGGGATGCACAAGAGGCAACCATACATTGATATTTCTCTCCCTCTCTCCTTCCCTTCCCCTCTAAAGATAAATAAATAAAATCTTTTAGAAAAACATCAACACAGCAAGGGAAACCATCAACAAATTAAAAGGCAACCTACTGAATAGGAGAAAATATTTGCCAATCATATGTGTGATAAGGTGTTAATATGCAAAATATCTAAAAACAGATACAACTCATTACCAAAAAAAGATCTGATTGAAAATGGGCAGAGGATTTGATACATTTCTAAAAAAGACATACAAATACCCAACAGATGCTTAATATCACTAATTATCATGAAAAGGAGATCAGTATCACTAATCATCAGGGAAATGCAAATTAAAATGATAATGAGATATCACTTCACACCTATCATCAAAAAAACAAGAGAAAACAAGTGTTGATGAAGATGTGCAAAAAAGGGATACCTGTCCTTGTGCACTGTTGCTGGGAATATATATTGGTATAGCTACTTTGGAAAATAGTACAGCCAGTCACCACTTAAGGACAGGTATAAATTCTGAAAAAATGTGTCATTAGGCAATTTTGTTGTGCAAACATAAAGTGCATATAAACAAACATACATGATAAAGCCTACTACACACCAAGGCTATATGGCATGACTTATTGCTGCTAGGCTACAAAACTGTACAGCATGTTATTATATTGAATATTTCAGGTAATTATTTTAAAATGATAAATATTTGTGTATCTGTACATATCTAAAAGTAGAAAAGACATAGTGAAAACAATATGAAAGATAAAAAGTCAATGGAGCTCGCGGGATTGGAAGCTGCTCTAAGTGAGTCAGTGAGTGAGTGGTTAGTGAGGGTGAAGGTTTAGGATATTATTATACACTATTGCAACTAACAAGCAAAATAGTGACAGATGCATAGCTAGGGAGCAAGATGAGAGGTGTTGGGCGAGGTTGGGTAGGGGAAAAGTGGAGGGATTGAACAATGAAGAAAAAATGAGAAAAACCTCATAGACATAGACAATAGTGTGCTGATTGTGGGAGCGGGGTTAGAGGGAGGTGGGGAGGGTATAGGAGGTATCAGTGGTGATGGACAGAGACTTGGCTTGAGGTTGGGAACACACAATACAGTGTACAGATGATGTGTTTTAGAATTGTGCACCTCAAACCTGTATAATTTTGTTAACCAGTGTCACTACAATTAATTCGATAAAAAGGAAAGAAACTGTATTTTGGCTATACTAAGTCTGTACAACATTATGAGATTAAATCAAACACAAGAGAAAATGATGCAATCAAGAGACACAGTAAACACAAGACGTATGAAGCTGCTGCTAGTATAACATGGCGCACTCTTAGTATAACATGGCGCACTCTCAAAACAGTCCACACCTATCCCTGTGTTTTATATAAGATGCAGTATTGTCAAAACACATCCCTTTAAACTTTTCTCAGTTCCTTGTTAGATGCAAACCAAGATTCTTAGCATGACATACAAGATGCTTTGAAAATATTTATTTAAGTCATTCTTTCTTGCAGAGCTGACACCTTCAGCACTCTTTCCCAAGCCTTCTTATCTTACACTTTGATCTTCCTAAGTACTGACACATCAGGAATACCCATAACCGCATGCATTACTTCTACACTACACAAAACTGGGCACACTGTTTCTTTCCCCACACTTAATTTTCAGGAAAATTCATATTGTTGAAAAATTTCCTTGTGTATCAATTCAACTCTTAAATTGCTCAGAATACTACTTTGTCCTGTCATATGCTGCCTATCTTCCTTACAGTGTTTCTGTCATTTATACACATTTTCATTATCCACATCATTCATATTGTAAATATTCTCTTCTCTGACAACTGTAAAATCTTTGAAGCCAAGAACTTCATCTTAGTCTTTGTTGTAGCCTCCCCATCCAAGAGTGCTTATTAAAAAATTGAAAGTGTGTGAGGTATGATCAGAGATTATCCACATATATCTGTTTTTAAACACACATCAAAGACACAAATGTCTATATTGATGACTGGTTAGTAGAAAGATTCTCTCTTTCAGCTTTCCCCCACACACCACTAGAGTTTATAGGCAACTTCTATTTTCAATAATATGTAAATGAGAATCAAGTTCTAATTTTAAACTAAGGTATTTGTCTCTATATGTTATGCATTAAAAAACTTAGTTGGTACCTTTAAGTCCATAAAATTAGAAAACAGCACTCATAAAGCATATTGTCTTTTATGATCTTTCTTAATACCACATGACAATAATAAGTAGTAATCAATATATAGGGCTGAAAACTATTCATAGAAAATAAAAAGAGGTCATACAAAGCTATGCTTGCTTAAATTCAAATAATACAAAAAATTGTTACTTACCCAAAGCTTCACTATAGTAGGAATTCCATGATTTCCAAAGACTATCAAAGATGTAGTCTTGTAGATGGTAGGAGATGAAATTTCTTATTCTGTCAGTAAAAGGCATCTGGTCGGTGAGTTCTGATAAAATGGCAGGAACATAGGAAGGAGGGTATGGTGTCTTCCCACAGTGTTTTTCCACTGTTGATGCTGGAGAAAACCTCAAGGTGTATATAAATGGAATACCAAGTTTTAAAGCTACTATATCACCACAAGGAAACACTGGATCTGATACCAGGACCTCAAATTTGCTTTTGTTCAGCTTTTCCATCAGCTTTTGGTTTTTGAGAACACCATCACAGTTTTCTCTGCATATCCTATGGAAGTCCTCTAAGACTTTGCCAATTTCATGATAGAACCTCCAAATGGTTGAAGGAGTTGGTCTATTTTCCATCCAGGTCAAAACAAACTTCCTGATAATTTCCGCAGTTTTTTCTGGGCCAAAGGACACCTTATATACTTCAAATGTCAGAGATGGAGTATGGGTGGGCTTGATGAAAAGTGCACCAGAAGAAGCTAGGACAGTCACATTATGCTGTTTCCTAATCAGCTCATCTATAATTATCTTAATATTTAGCCAATGACTACCTTCCATTGGCCAAATCAGAACATTCCCACCAAGAGTGATTCCTAGGAGACTCATCTGAAGAGACAACAGTAGAATGTTTTTCAACATGATGCAGTTTGATGTCGAAGATTTGATGAGATGTGACACAAACGAATTTCTTTTCAAACAAAAAAGAAAGGCAAATTATTCTTCAGTTTGATTCAAATCAATGCTATCCTTAAGAGCTTTCTCTCTACAAAATAATGTTTGTCATGGTAGCTTCGTATTTGATGATAACTACCAGTTTAGGGGCAACATGCATTGTACCGCAGTCAACCTATTGTTTTAGCTGCAGTTGTGATTCTTTTCCTTGTTTTTAAAATATATATTATTGCATATATGTTTATTTTTTTCATTACTAGATTCCTCAACCCTTTCTTTACATCTCATCATTGTTAAATTTTTACTACTGGATTGTTTGAAGCCATTGTATATCTGAATGTTACACTCAGACCTGGGAACTGAAACTTCAGATATGACCCAAAATGTAGCATGCTAACTCTGTAGTTAGCTTGGAATGCAGAGATGGTAATTCTATAGGTTTTTCAATATTTAATAAATTTTATATAATGTCATTAGCAACAATTAATTATGATCATACTTACTAATTATGAATAGATAAGATTATTACAAAGAGAATAAAATGTTCAGTACAAAGTAGTATAATGGTTATTGCTACTTTATCTTAATAAATTAGTGAAGAAAAAAATTTAAGTAAGTAAATAAACTGTATACAAATGTATATGCAGGGGATGATGTGTAATGTTACTGGTGAATAGGAGTTCTTTGAAGAAGATTGTGAAGTGAGGCGAGTTGCTCAGAAAGCTAGCTAGCTTGTGTGAATAACAACTACTTTACATCTAGATTCTGCCTTTCATAATTACTAGCATTTATTAACTGCTTACTATATGTCAGACATTGTGCAGTATGTTTTATATTTGTTAATCTAATTTACTTTGTACAAAAAAGAGGTCCAATAAGGTAGCTATGGTAATTATTTCTATATCAAAGAAGAAACCATTGGTCAGAGAAAGGAAGTAGCTTGCCAAGTTCATAGAACAAAATAAGAAAGAAACTGATGGTAGCAGCTGCCTTAAAGCTTTTCAGCTCCAAAGCCTATTGTACTGAGAAAATTCATATAAATGGAGCCATTTCAAAACAGAGCCACCATCCCTTAAACATCTTGTTCCTTGAACATTTGTAATGTTTGAAAGAAGCAAAATAACCTTTGGACTGAGCCAAACGAACATTTTCTTCAAAAGAAGTGTTTATGATGGTAACAGGAAAGCAGACCTCCTGATCACAAGGACTGATGATTCTGGACATTCTTAACCAGTGACTAGCTGTGAGTAACTAGCTAAAGAGTAACTTAGCTTGTTAACATCAATATAAATTTACTTCTTCTATCCATATAATAATTTCCCTTCCCTTCTTTCATAAAACCCCTTTCCTTCAACCCCATTATTGGGACATATGTGATTTTCTCTCTGAACATATGACATAGATTGCAATGGGTTTTGATTGTAAATAAATGCTTGTTGCCACTCTGGGTTTTTACTTTTAGGTTGGCAGCATTAACCGCTAGGACAGATTGCCCCATTAGAGTGTATCATGTCATATTATCAACTATAAAGCACCGATTTGTGTGAGGATAAGCTGCCCAAAACATACTGACACAATCAATATACAATATACAATGTAAGTTTGTCTAACCCATACTGGATAATGTGGAATCAAGTCATCTGAGTAAAATAATCTCTTTGACCATTGTGCAAGTATCTCTCTATGAATAACTAGAGGTGGTTCTTTTATTTTAATAAATCTGTTGAAATTAAAAATTCTAAATTTGTTAGCCTCTTTTGACTTACTTTATCACCAAAACTAATCTACAGTAAAACCTGATTGCTTCATTGCAGCACTTACTTTTACAAAGTACTCTTCAGAGTTTAACAGAGTAAATATCATACCGTTCACAGGGTGGATTTCCATTCAAGGTTCTGTGAGGTAAAATTTTTATAGTATACACAGATTTTCTGCCTGCTAGTGTCAAATAGTTGTCACAATTTATTGGAACAAATAATCTCAATTCATTGTTATTGTATTCATTTTATTTGCTATCAGGAAATTAGATCCAGTATTAAACAACTAAAATACAGTCATGCACCACAGAACAAGGTTTCCATCAATGATGGACCACATATTTGACAATGGTGCCATAAGATTATGGTGGAACTGAAAAATTCTATTGCCTGGTGACATCGTAGGCATCATAACATTATATTGCAGTGCATTACTCTTGTGTTTGTGGTGACGTTTGTGTGAATAAAACTACTGGTCTACCAGTCATATGGAAGTATAGCACACACAAATATGTTCAGTGCGTAGTACTTCATAATGTAATAAAAAAATGTCAGTGGCATGTGCATTTACTATCCTAGATTTTTTATTGTTATTTTAGAGCATACTCTTTATTGAAAAGTTTTGCTGTAAACAGTATGCCATGTTACACCAGATGCAACCTCATACATAATATGTTTACTGTGTCTCTCGATTGCATAATTTTCTCTTGTGGTTGATTTAGTCTCAGGTTTTATAAATTTGGTATAGCCTAAATACATTATTTTAAAAATCTGCAGTAATTTAGAGTAATATCCTAGAGATTTGCATTCACTCACCACTCACTCACTAATTCGCCCAGAACAACTTACAGTCATGTAAACTGCATTCCTGTTAGTTTCCTATTATGCACATCTTAATTCAATATACCAACCCAGCATAATTGGTGATCAGGAGGATGGGATTGTGGGTGCAGTGTGTTTTTATATATAATGCCTATGACTGCAAATTGCTTACTAACTTTCTGGGTTGAAATCACTGCTTTTTGGTTATCTGTGGCATTGCATTGTGCTCTGATTATTTGCTGCTTCCAGATTTTGCCCAGAATACCTACCCTTAATTGTAGGTGCTGTAAAAGATCACACTACTCTGTAGAGAACAACCAACAGGCCTCAGTTTAAGGTGGATGTGTTTCTCAATAGTCTCTAAACAAGACCCTCCTGAGTGTTAGTTCTGAAGGTGATTCACAGTAATCATACATGAAAGTCTAATGTTTGGACAAGTGAGCTAGATGGGACAGTAGGGCTTTTCCTCTTTACCTCAGGAAGGGACCAGTGGTACATTCTATCTCCTGGGAGCCAAAGGGAGTTCTCCTATATTAGTACTGGAAGGGAGGCTGGCTCCTGGGCCTAGAGAGGGGTAGCTAGTTATGACCCTGTGGCCATTGATATTTCTGGTCTGTTAAAAGAACACTGACTCACTATGCTACTGCTGGACCTCACCTCCAAACTACAGTTGCTTTAATGGATGACTCATTTTCCTTAACCATACTACATACAGAGAGTGAAAATAATTGCATCTAAACCACCAGGGAATGGTGTGGATTTCTAAAAGGTGGGAAGAGGCAGTCAGGTTGGTTGACACCAGTAATATTAGATGACAGCATGGTGATACAATACAATAATTTTAATACTAATACATTCTGGAGGAAGCACAAACAAGCTGTTGACCCACAATCACCCCAAAGTAAATCTTCACATGAGGCACACGGTAAACTCAGTGCCCTCAGTGTGCTATATGCATCATGGACTTTCAACCCCAGACAAGCAACACTAGAAAGTTGCTGGAACTGCACAGTGCTCACCTGCTGTGACATCCCAGGGTGGGGGGAATAATGAGTATTTGGAGCTAGTCCTAGAGTAGATATGCCCCAAATGCAACCAGCTGTGAACACTATCCAGGTGATTCAAACACTTCAGCTTAAATGTGACCAATGGCTCAGATGTTTAAAAGCCACCAGCCCTTCCCAAACAGTCACTGATATCCTGACCTCTGGGCACTGACTATTACATTGTCTAATTTCAATCTGATTTGTCTGATAGGCTTATGTAATTCAGACTCATATCTGGTGATATAGGGTTAAACATTAAATTGTCAGGAACACAGAACTAAATTTGTTTTAAACCTAGGCAACACATGTGCCTCCAACTTTTACTACTTATGAATGGAGACCTCCTCTGCCTTGGAGGAAATCACCACCCAGTTACTTGCAAGCTGCACCCCTGAGGATCCCCAAAATTTACTAAAAATTTAGGATACAAGTAAATGCTATCAAAGTGCAAGCAAAACCTAATGAGAGTGCCCCAAATCTATGCAACCCCACTAGACTGCTTGGAAACTCAGTTACCCTCCTGAGAGTTACCCTCCTGTGGAGTTCCCTCTACCTGTGACAAAACTGGAGATGGCAATGCCCTAGCCCATGACATCAGGGGACACAAGCTCATCCCAAATGCTGCCTCCAAAACCTTCCACTATGGCAGAGATGTCACCAAGGAAGACTGGGTGGATGAAGGTGAGCTCTGACAGAACCTGGATGCTTAACTGAGCAATTTTTGTTTAAATTTCCTGTTCACAACCCTGTGAGTGGCATTTTGCAGAGCTAACTGTGTGTTTACCCCAGAGCCCCCTTGCTTACTATGGTGCATGCTGCTCGAGTGTGAGGTGGAGATCTGCAAAGCTTCTTTCAACTTCACCTTTGGGCTCTGAAAAGCCAAAGTATATGTGTGAAGTCTCACAACCTTACGGGGTCCCACAAACACTTCATTTAGTTTCTTGACTTCACCACACCCACTGGATTGGCCCACATTATACATCCTACTGGGAGCTAGGAACTTTAATTTTTGTTGGGAGGACCCTCACTGGCTGTGCTCCCACCACCACAGGGCTCCCCACCAACTCTCCAAGGCCATAATCACAGGGTCACCTCCCTGCAACATCTCATGGGAACCCTTTCCCATAGTTACTGCTAAGGGCTCCACACTCCTCCCATTCACAACTCCAAGAATCTTAATGTTTTTATACAATAGGAAGAAACCGAAACTAATTTAGGGGGCCTCTTGAATTGCTGGAATCGACAAAGTCTGTTTCCAAAAGTTAATGGTTTACTCAGTTGATTAGTTGATTAGTTGGCCCTCTCCCCATTTGCCCAACAGAAGGCATCCCAGGTAATCCTGCAGCTTGCTCTATGCTCTCTGTAATGCTCAACAGCTCCCACATAGGACACTTGCCTTATAGTATGTGGCACCTGGAAGGTGTCCCCACATGTCCCTCATAAACCCCCATATTTAACCAGGCACCAGCACACATGAATATGACTTATACCTTGTCTAGAACAGCACAGTCCCTATAGTCTTGGGCCCCAGGATCTAGGAACCTGGAGAAAACCACAGCTTATTCTGGACTCCCTGAGCACACAGCCAGGGTCAAACATAAACCCAACACCCTGGGGCTATCACACATACCTGGCTGTCCAAATGTGCACTTTTCCTCCTCCCTAGCTCCAAAGTCTCTACCTGTATTCTGGCTCCCAGAAAATACTGAATGTCCACTCTTATGTACTTTCGTCTCCCAGGGACTACATTTACAAATTACTGAGCAGGACACCCAATCAACTCTTTCTGCCTTATAACGTCAAAAGCACGCGGTATTTATACCCAGCATTATTTTGAGAGTGAGTGCTACTTTCCCTCACAGAGACAGGTGTGCATCAAAGCACAGTAGCACAGTTGGAAATGCAGTTGATTAAGGTAAACAATTGATTAAGCTAAACATCAGCTTGTCAGCCATCCTTGGTAAACATACCAGGCTGTTACATCAGAGCCTTAATACTGCAATGTAGGGTAAGTGGAGACAGTCTGGCTTCCTCACCCTGGTGTTTGGGTAACTAAAGGAAGCAGTGTTCCTCATGCCTTGATAAGGGTCTGATAAGTAGTGTTTTCATAGTCTTGAAACTGAGTCTGACAAACTGTTCCCATAACATGAAGCATGCTTGTATGTGCAGAATTATGTTATGAACATAATTTCTGGCATCTTGCTGGCTTTGTTCCCTTCTAGTACTTAAACAGGTAGGGACTCCCTGCTGGGGGCGATGATGATGAGAGAGACATGCAAGAGGACAGGTGCCATGATGGGTGCCACAATGGGGAGCAAGGGACATGACATGAAACATGCAGATAGACATGCAGCTTGCAGCATGTGTGGCTTGCCCACCTGTGAATAAAGGCATGCCAGACATCCCAATGGCTCCATGAATATTTTTCCATCTGCATAAATACCAGGAAGCTGGCCTTGAAGGGTGTCGATACAAGCAATAATATGATACTACAGTAAAGATAACTTGCATAACTACTTAGTTTTATATTATTTATTTTTCAAGGGAAGAGGTGTGTGTACTTGTAAAGGGTACCATCTGCTGCATGGATATTCAAAGTTCTGGACAAATTCAAACATACATACAAAAGATGACTCCATTAGTATAAGTATTCCTTAATCTCACCTATGTTTTGATCAAATGCCTACCTTAACCTTTCCCAAGGGCTTTGATTTATTTTATTAGCTGGACCCCCAAAAAGGGAGGTAGGTGATGGCTAAGGACAGGATTTCAAACTGTCATTTATCTATGGATATTACTAATTGTTATTTTTGTTTGCTTAAATATTTCCTGTGTTGGGTGACCAAAACCCTGCCACAGGACTTTAATATCTTCAATGTCCAGACAGTGCCTATGATTTTCCTTGAAGATTAGTGCCTAGGTATCATGAAGTCAATTGTAATGAAAAAAAAAAACACACAACTTTTGAGAAGGTGACTTTGTTTTCCTGCCTAGGTATTTTATAGTGTTACAACCCAACTCACAGCTAGAAACTAGACATTTAGATTAGAACTTAAGTATAGGATGCCTGCCATAAATTCTATATTACTTTTCCTGAGGTGCCTTTTGAAATAACCATGGTGAAGAACAAAATAGAGACAGAGGCAGGTACGCAAGGAACGGATTGACAGCGTCCTGTCAGAGGGAAGGAAGTTGGGGGACCTGATGAAAGCAAGAGAACAGATTAGCTGAAGAACATATATGCATAACTCATAGCCACGGACAACAGTGTGGTGAAGGCAAGAGGGGGTGAGAGTGTGGGGGAGATGGGCAAAAGGGAGGGGTAAACTGGGACATCTGTAATACTGTGAACAACTACAATAACAAATAACCACTTAGAGTTAAGCTAGAACATGAGAGAGAAGTTAGTGACTTCCACTTCAACTACTTTGTATGTAACAGGTACTTCTTGCTACCATGCTCTCTATCTCCTGCTGGCATGTGATCTGGGATGGTGCACTGCCTTTCCCCTGGTTTAATTGTGCCCCTCACTTTGGGGATCTGTAAGTAATAACTTTTATGACTCATTTCCACCATGTGGGTGTATTGAAACTGCACCTTCAATGCAAATGAAACTGCACCTTCAATGCAATGATGAAAATGCATTTCATCTCCCCAAAGTGGGAGTTTGTATGCTGAAGGTGCTGCCTGCCTCCCTTATGGGAGTGGCTGACATCTATTCATCCAACAGGTCATAATGGCAAATTCTTGATTCGGTACACCAGCTCCAGCTTCCTATCACAATCATGTGACCAGGATTGAGAGATTTCTAAAACTACTGAGATAACATTTAGATTTGATTGTGTTCCTAAATTTAAAATTAAATTTAAAAATTAAAATAAGTATAAAATTAAGTGAAAAATTACTGACCATAGAGGTTTAAAGAGGTTGTAAACAAAAGATTTTTCTAAAATGAAGGTCCAAATTTGTGATTTTAATTATTCTGGTCTTAAGATCACTGAAAAACTAATCTATTCTTTCCAGAAACTTTTGAGAAACTATAGCTAAAAATGATACACATATTTGTGAAATCAGGTGTATTCAAAGAAAGTTATCATATATGAAAACAAGCTAGTATATACAAATATTTTCATCATGGATATAGCAAAATATATGCTGCAATGAATTACACAAAAAGTCAGTATGCATAGTATTTATTATCACAGTTGTCTATTGATACTATAACAGTATTTTCTTGAGACACTTTAAGTTTCCTATTTTTAATGAATAAATTTGATTTTGCATAAAACTTATATGTAAAATGTATAAATTTAAAAATATATACATATAAATAATCCATTACACAATATTCAGAAAATTGAATGTCCACAAAGGATGACATCTGATTTCTACACTTGCTGTTTTGAAGTCTATTGTCCTGTAAGAATTATTTTTGTCTTCACCATACATTAATACAAATCTTATTTGCTATTTTATGCATGCCTAATGAAGAAACAAATGACCTCTCTACTGCAAGGAAGTAGAGGAAAGAAACTTTTAAAAAGGTTATTGAACTCATACTTAGACAAAATGCTCAATTTATTGCTTTATAATACACCTCCCTCAATATCTATACAGTTATTCTGAAGTGTAACTCCCAGGAGGAAGTTATTTCAAAATAGAACTACAAACTTTTTCAAAAGGAAGTAATGAAACAACCCAAAAGTTAACCTACAATTTTGTAATGGTCAATACTGCTTTTTAGAAGAAAATACAAAATAAATGCAAACGTTCATCACACAAAGCTTTTATGTAGCTTACACATTGCTTTAATTTTCTTACCTGAAGTGTCTCGCTGGACCATTAATAGCAATTACTTGCCCTTAAGTACCTGAACTTAAATAATCTTTAGTTGGGTAAGTCTGGTATGATGAGAAATATAATCTTAAGTGGGAAGAAAGATTATACAGATTTGTTTACTCATAACATTCCTCATACATTACATTATTAAGCAGATTAACTTTTGTTAGAGGCATATCCTTCTGTTGTTTCCCTGGCGAGTGTTTGCTTTGGATATTGCTTTTGCTGTAATGGTCTCCACCACTCCCATCAACCAAGAATGTCCAAATGTACCTGAAGTAATGACTGAATGATGAGTAATCTTGGGTTCTCATTAAGAAGTATGTAAAATTAATATCTCTCAAACTCATGTAACATAAAACTTACTATTATTGATTATAAAATAATTTTTAATTGAATTTTTTCTGAGTCCTATAATGATGATATTTGGTTATGTTAAAGCAAATGTAGAAACTACAACAGAGGTGAATTGCTCTGAATAATAAAAAAATATCTCTGAAAAATTCTGGTGACATTTTTGATCTTTGAATTTATTTTAAAAGGTACTAATTTAGATCATTAAATATGTTTTAAAACTTTGTACTTTCATTATATAATATCCCTATAAATAATTACCATTCCTTTTTTTTTGCCCAACTATTTTGGCTAGTGTTTCTGCATACAGTTTCTGTACATAAAATAATAAATTCTGTTAGGTATATTTTAAGAACATATTTGGTCTATATTTTATATTCTGTTGCTTTTGACACTGCATATTAATGCCAAATGGATGAAAAAATATCACATAGAAATTTTTCAGAAATTTTTCCTGAATCATCACTTTTTAAAACTTTATATTGCTTCTCTATATCTATTATAGATAGATATATCTATAAATAAAATTTATTTATTTATTTATTTATTTTATTCCAATAAAAATTTATTTATTTATTTATTTATTTATTTTATTCAAATAAAAATTTAGTATGCATAACCAAAGAGAATGTGAAAATAACTTTTTAATCACAATTATAAAGTCTGTGAAAGTTAAAAATCTTAACACTTCATCAGAGTAAGTGGTCTTTGATTTCCAGGTACAATGAACAACAATAAGCGATGTTCTTTTTATAAGAATGAGCATTAGATCTGTGAAACTATATTTAATTTAAAAGTTCAACCACAAGTAGCATCTTCTGACATTCTCATTAAAGTACTTTTTACTGGATTTAAGAGAAAGAGTGTAGAAAAACTAATGCCTTGCAAACAAAATTCTTCCTTTCTTTAATTTGATATTTCAGTTTGATTTAATAAGCAGTCCTTCCTGGTCTTTTCTTGTCTTCAGACACCATGCTCAAATCTAAACTAGTACATTTTCTGTCCAATAATATTTAATTTCTTCTCTTTTGTGTCATGGAAATGTGCTTATTTCCTCAGCTATGTCTCCTGCAGAAAAACAGAAAATAATGGTCCTTGTTGTTCTGTGTCTAATTTATATATCTCTCAGAAATGACAAGCTTAAGAGAAGGTGAGGCACATCTCAGGATGCATGATACTAAACAAGCAATGGATGGGTCTCTCGATTGAAATACATGGAGCACTCATAGGTGTTGAAACTATAAATAAGACAACACCATAAGATCCCAGCAACTGAAACCTGAGTTAGCTCACATTTAAAACAAATATTTTGCTAGAATAATATAACAATTGCTAATAATATGATAGAGTTCATGCCTTACATTAGAACATCAGTAGAGAATTGCTCTATTTTCTATGACATCAGCTTAAAGTAATTACACTAAACAATGGAAATAACGAGAAAAACATAGCTAGGAGGTAAAGATATAAAATGAGTGATTATAATGAAAAATATCTAGAATAAAGAGATAAAAGTTTATGACACTAAAATAATGAAATGGGATCATAATATATTAATATTTGATGTAATACACTTGTAGACATATTATAACTAAATAATACCACATGTATTGTCTAATAAATATATTCCTGAATCTTTCCTTACTATAAATGTCAACCTATTAATTTTTAAGAAAAGATAGAAAACTGAACAAAGCTATTTCTCTTAGCTTAACGGCTTCCATCAGTGTAAAGAAAGGGTTATCTGGTGTCAATTTTCCTAAGTACTTGTCAGGGCCTGGAGGATAGGGCTTAATGTACAGGGAAAAATTATAAGACAATCTTGTACCCTTCTACTAATTTAAAGTTACACAAAAGACTTGGCTGTGCAATAAAGAGAGAGATTGATTTAGTTTGGAAAACTTAAAAAAACTCTAAAGCTATGACAATTATATCTTATGAAATAATATTAAATGTTATTTAATAACTATCTGCTTTCTATAGAAACACAATCAATTAAAAAAACAAACTTCAAATAAAGACAAACTTGTAATAAAAGTTTCAACCAGAAAAATAATATAATTTAATAAAGTGGTGTACCATTATTTGATAGAAAATATTATCTGACAAGTGCAACATAATTTTTTAAAGTAGAATTGAGAGAAGTTATAAATATAGATAAAAAAGAAGCCCTATGGAAAGTAACCTTATGGGGGAAAGTAACCTCACAGGGTGATCTGAGTATCCACAATAAACAGGTGAGTTAGGTGATTTAGAAATAATTTATAATAGTGGACTGGTATGGCTCAGCTGGTTGAGCATTGTCTCACAAACTGAAAAGTCACCGGTTTGATTCCCGATCAGGACACATGCTTGGGTCATAGGCCAGGTTCCTGGTTAGGGGCATGCAAGAGGCAACAAATCAATGTTTCTCTCTCACATCAATTTTTTAATACTTTATTTTATTTTTTAAAGAGAGGGGAAGAGAAGGAGAAAGAGAGGGAAAGAAACATTAATGTGCTGTTGCCCCCCACCTAGCCCCCACTGGGGACCTGGATCACACCCCAGGCATGTGCCCTGAGTGGGAATCTAACTGGTGACCTTTTGGTTTGCAGCCCACATTCAATCCACTGAGCTACACAAACCATGGCTCACATCACTTTTTGTCTCCCTCTCTCCCTCCCTTTCCCTCTTTCTAATGATAACAAATACAATCTTTAAGAAAAGAAAGAGTTTATATTTTCCCATTCAGAATGGAAAAACCTTCAGATACTAAGTAGAGTCTCAAAATGTGTATTGTCTCGTAGTGGGGTAAAATTTACTCCAAAATAAAATGTTTTGTGTATGATTTAATTAACTTGATAGCAAGCTTTTGATGATTAAATTCTAAATATCTCTTTATTAGAACAAAGAACTTATATCTCAATTTTTTTTTAAATCCGGCACCCATCCAGGTAAAGTCATAATGAAATGCTATGAGGTATTCAAGAAGAAACCAAGATGGAAGCAATCAAGAGTCAATTACAACATGAGGGCTTACATAACCTACATAAGGGACATTCCTGGAGCACCCAGCTCAGGTCGTCAAAGAGACTGTGCCACTGAGCTACACAGGACACCTAATATACAAGACCACAACACTACCAAGACTGGGAGACACAACAGATCTACCCAATACATAGATACAAACACAAAGAGGCAACCAAAGTGGGGAGAAAAAGAAATAGGCCCCCTAATAAAAGAACAGGAGAAATTTCCAGAAAAAAAATGAGTGAATTGGAGGCAAGCAATTTACCAGCTACAGAGCTCAAACTAAAAAAAAAAAAAATGATTATAAGGATGCTCAAGGAATTTAATGAAAACTTAAAGGAATTAATGAGAACTTTAACAACATGAAAAAGGACATAGAAACAATGAAAAAGAATGAGTCAGAAATGAAGAAAATTATATTTGAAATAGAAAATACATTAGAAGGAATAAACTAGTAGGTTGGCTGAAGCACAGAGTCAAATCAGTGATTTAGAAGACAAAGTAGCAGAAAACTCCCCTTTAGAGCAGCAAAAAGAAAACATAAACAGAAATGAATGAGAATAGCTTAGGGGACCTTTGGGACAACATGAAGTACAACAACACTCACATAATAGGAGTACCAAAAAAGAATCAAGAAAGCAAGGGACGGAGAACTTATTTGAAGAAATAATGACTGAAACTCTTTACTAACCTGGTGAATGAAAAAGACACATGAGTCCAAGAAGTTCAGAGAGTTACAAACGAGATGAATCCAGAGAGGTCCACACCAAGATACATCATGATCAAAATGGTGAAGGTTAAAGACAAAACCTGAAAGCTGAAAGAGAAAGATAGTTACCAACAAGAGAGTTCCTATAGGACTATAGTCTATTTCTCAACAGAAACATTTTAGGCCAGAAGGGACTAGCATAAAATATTGAAAGTGATGAAAAACAAGGACCTATAACTATGACTACTTTACACAGCAAGGTTATCATCTAAAATTAAAGGACAAATGAAGAGCTTTACAGACAAGAAAAACTAAATGGGTTCACTACCACCAAACCAGCATTACCAGAAATGTTAAAGAGCCTACTTTAAGAAGGAGAGAAAGAAAAAAGGGGGAAGATAGTTAAAACAATAAAATGTCAGTAAATATACCAATATAATCATTTTAATTGTAAGTGACTTATATGTTCTAGTCAAAAGATATAGGGTAGCTGAATAAATAAGAAATCAAGACCTACACATATGCTGTCTACAAGAGACCCATTAAGAATCACACAGACCAAAGACAAAGTGATGGAAAAAAGATAATTCATGCAGATGGCAATGAAAGAAATAAAACTGGTTAGCAATATTTATATCTGACAAAATAGACTTTAAAGCAAAGGCTATAATAAGAGATGAAAAAGATACTACATAATAATAAAGGGATAAAACCCTTGTAATATATATGCACCCAACATAGAAGCACCTAAATGTATAAAACAAACCTGGATAGCCATAAAGAAAAAGATCAATAATAATACAGACAGAGTAGGGAATTTTAATACTCCATTGACATCAAAGAATAGATCTTCCAGACAAAAATCAACAAGAAAACAGTGGCTTTAAATGACACACTAGATCAGATGAATTTAACTGATATCTTCAGAACATTTTACCCCAAAGCAGCAGAATATAGTCTCTTTTCCAGTGCACATGGAATATTTTTTATAATACACCCATATTAGGACACAAAAGTCTCAATTAATTTAAGAATATTAAATCATATAAAGTATCTTTTCCAAACCACAAAGGTATAAAACTAGAACTCAATTACAAGAAAAAAATTGAAGAAACCACAAATACATGGAGGCTAAATAACATATTACTAAACAATAAATGGATCAACAATGAGGTCAAGTAAGACATCAAAAGTTACTTTGAGACAAATAAAAGTGAACACACACAATCCAAAACTATGAGACACAGCAGAAGTAGTCTCGAGAAAGAAATTCATAGCAAAATAACTACTTCTGGCCAAGATGGAGGTGTAGGTAGACACACTTTGCCTCCTCACACAACAAAGAGAACAACAACAATTAAAAAGCAAAAAAAAAAGGAAGGAAGGAAAGAAAGAAGGAAGGAAGGAAGGAAGGAAGGAAGGAAGGAAGGAAGGAAGGAAGGAAGGAAGAAAGAAAGAAAGAAAGAAAGAAAGAAAGAAAGAAAGAAAGAAAGAAAGAAAGAAAGAAAGAAAGAAAGAAAGAGAAAAACCTGCTGTTAGAGAGCAAAGATGGCAGCTAAGTAAGAAGAGGCAGATTCCACTTTCCCCTACACATGAGAGAAAAACCTGGCCAGTCTATGGAGGAACAGGGAAGCCAGCCAACAGTACCCCAGCATATATGAAAACAGGTGACCAAAAATTATAGAGGACATTGAAAAACCAGATGGTAAGGAGAGTGCATCAGGGCAATAAGGGCCTGGGGATCAGCATGGGGACCAGGGAGGCTGCAGGCCCAGACCTGGCATCTGCTCAGCCAGCCACAAGGCTCTTGGGAGAGAGCTGGGTCGGCACTCCCTCCACGGCCAAACAGGGTTTGAGCAGCACCACAAGAGAGCTGGTTGCTTGAAGTCACAGAGAGGGGAGTAAGGACTAAGTGGAAAATAGTAAGGACTATTAGTCCTTACTTAGTCCTAAGTAAGGACTAAGCTCAGGGGCTGTGAGCAACCACACATAGCCCTGAGAAGAGTGTGTGCGTGCAACCGCAACCTAAGGAGAGAGAGTTTTCTGCAATGCCCAGGGCCCACACCTGTGGACCCAGAGAGAGAGCACGTCTCTGCAAAAAGCGCCAGAGCCCAGAACTCATAAATCCGGAATGAGCACATGTGCCTCGTGAAACCAGGAGCCCGCACCCATGAACCTGGACAGAGCGGGTACTCCTCAGGAGGCCCGGAGCCCACACCCAGATCCCTGCGGAGGGACACCAGCCTAGCTCTGGGGAGGGTGGGTGCAAAGCTGACTGAGTGCTGAACAAGAAGGGAGGAAAGCTTACCAGTCGCCCCTCAGCCTGCTGCAGCCAGCAAGAACACAAAAAAATGGTTTGTCCAGTTTGAAACCAGCAAGAGGTTTTCTGTTTGTTTGTTTGTGTTTGATTTTTTAAGTAATTTTTTATTTCTTAATCTTTATTAATTTTTATCTCTCAATTTCTGTTGCTGCTCTTTTCTTCTTTCTTGTTTTATTCCTTCTTCCTTTATTTCCAATTTTGTCTCTATCTTTCTTCCTTAGTCTCCTTTTTCTTGGGGGGGTGGGTAGATACCCACAAGTGAGACAAAAAAACCTAGGACTGTGAAAGGACCTGAGCTGGACTCCAAGAGGGTGCATCCCAACAGCTGAAACAAAGGGACAAATTTCAATTTGCTATTACAGAGAAACTGCAAGTTATCACATATTTGTATTATTATTTTTCATTATTCTTACATCTTTTATTTGAATAATATTTTTGTATTCCTCTTCTTTCTGTTTAGTCTTCTTGGCTGGTTATATTGTATCATTTGACAGGATTCCCCTGTTCTCTCATCCATAGTGTATTGCTAATTTACTGTCCTTCACTTTACCTGTGCTCCATTAGCACACTACTCAAGGTCCTATACTCCCTATTCTTATTATCTAGATCTCATAGATTTTTGTCATATGATTGTTGCTCTAATATTATTGTAAATAATAGCTGTTACATACTATTGTAAATACTACACAACATCCTTCCCAGATGTTAGCCCACTTCATGGTTTCCTGAACTCTATTACTGTAGTGGTTAACTCTATCCTCTCACACACTACACATATTTACTATCCTTTACTCTCACCTTACATCAGAATCTGACCTCCCACAACCTCACTGCTTTCTAGATCCAACTCACAATCCTTCCCACCCCAACAAGAGTCTTACCATCTTTCCATTCTTTCTAAAAGGTGGTTAGTTGGGCGGAAGATTACGGTTAATACAAGGCATAGCCAAAGGATTGCCTATCTCTTCTCTACCAGCTGCTACTGTAAATAGCATAGAATACTCTCTTGCTGTCTTAAACCATTTTGTCTTACTCCTCCAATGAATCAAAAAAAAAAAAAAAGAGTAGGTGGAAGCAATGAAAACCAGGATACCCAAAGGAGACTTCACCATCTCACAGGTATCCTACCACAGAAGATCACACCATAAACTCAGGGAGTCAGAACAGATCAATTTAAGAAGTTGAGACTAACAAGAAGAGTCTCACAAGCAATGAGAAGACAAAGAAACAATCCCCAAATAAAAGGAAAGGAAGGACCCTCAGAAAGAATGTTAGATGACATAGAGGCACCTCAACTATCAGATATTGAATTTAAATCCATGGTTGTCAGGAAGCTCCATGAGCTCACAGCGAATTACCAGAAACTACAGGGAAACTACAATTAACTCACTGCAAACTATATCAACATGAAACAGGAAATATAAACTACCAACAAAGGCCAAAAGAAAATGAAGAATATCTGAACTGAAGAACACAGCAGAAGGGATCAAAAACAGGATGGATGAAGCAGAAGATCGGATCAGCGAGTTGGATGACAAAGTACAAAAAAATACCCAGAAAGAACAAGGAAATAAAAGAGGCTCGGAAAGAAAGAAGAGGAATTAAGAGAAATACAAGACAATATGAAACACAATAGTATCTGTATAATAGGGATACCAGGAGAAGAAGAAGAGCAAGAGATAGAAAACCTATTTGAAAAAGTAATGATGGAAAACTTCCCTAATTTGATGAGAGAAAAAGTTACACAAATCCAGGGAACACAGAGTCCCAATCAAAGGAACCCAAAGAGGCCCACTCCAAGACACATCATCATTAAAATGGCAAAATTCCAACAAAAAGAGAATCTTAAAGGCAGGAGGGAAGAAAAAGGAAATAAAATACAAGGGAGCCCTGATAAGGTTAGCAACTGACTTCTCAATGGAAATGCTCCAAGCAAGAAGAGAATGGCAAGAAATATTCCAAGTAATGAGAACCAGAGGCCTGAAATCAAGGCTCCTTTACCCAGCAAGGCTCTCACTCAAGATAGAAGGCCAAATAAGAAGCTTTCCACACAAAAGAAGTCTAAAAGAATATGCCTCCACCAAACCAGCTCTTCAAGAGATGATAAAGGGACTGCTTTAAGGAAAGGAAGAAAAAGAGAGAAACAGAGAGGAACACAGGTACAAAAATGGCAATGAATAAGTACCTGTCAAAAATAACCTTAAACGTAAATGGATTAAATGCTCCAAAGAAAAGAAATAGAATAGCTGAATGGATAAGAAAGCATGACCCTCACATATGCTGCCTACAAGAGACCCACCTCAGGTCAAAAAACCATCACAGACTAAAAGTGAAAGGATGGAAACAAATTTTCCAAGCAAACAGACAAGAAAGAAAATCCGGGGTAGCAATTCTCATATCAGACAAAATAGACTTCAAGAAAAGGGCCATAAAGAGAGACCCAGAAGGTCATAATACTCAAGGGAAGAATCCACCAAGAAGACATTAACATCATAAATATACATGCACCCAACATAGGAGCACCCAAATATATAAAGAAAATCTTAGAGGACTTCAAGAAAGATATTGACAGCAATACAATTATAGTAGGGGATTTTAACACGCCACTGTCTAAAATGGACAAATCTTCCAAACAAAATATCAACAAAGATATTGCAGCATTAAATGACACCCTAGATGAAATGGACCTAATTGATATATATAGAGCCCTTCATCCCAAAGACACTAAATACACATTCTTTTCAAATGCACATGGAATGTTTTCAAAGATAAACCACACGATAGGACACAAAACACGTCTCAACAAATTCAGGAAAATAGAAATCATACCAAGCATTTTCTCTGATCACAAGGGACTGAAATTGGAAACCAACCCCACAGGAAAAAGCCCAAAACACCCAAAATCATGGAGACTGAATGGTATGCTATTAAACAATGAATGGGTCAAGATTGAAATTAGGAAAGAAATCAAAAAGCTTCTGGAAACAAATGAAAATGAACTCAAGACATACCAAG
This sequence comes from Sturnira hondurensis, assembly GCF_014824575.4. Taxonomy (NCBI): domain Eukaryota; kingdom Metazoa; phylum Chordata; class Mammalia; order Chiroptera; family Phyllostomidae; genus Sturnira; species Sturnira hondurensis. Next base: position 325,054 of record NW_028094297.1, read on the forward strand.
ACTTATGGGACATAGCAAAGGCAGTCCTGAGAGAAAAGTTCATAGCAATACAGGCTTACTTAAAGAAGACAGAAACATTTCAAACAAACAACCTAACCCGATGCCTGCAAGAACTCGATGAACAACAACAAAGACAGCCCAGAGCAAGTAGAAGGAAGGAAATAACCAAGATCAGAGCAGAATTAACTGACATAGAGACAAAAGGCACAATTCTAAGGATCAATGAATCCAGGAGCTGGTTCTTTGAAAAAATAAACAAAATCAACAAGCTTATAAGCAGGTTCACCAAGATAAAAAAGAGCCCTGGGTGGTATAGATCAGTGGACTGAGCACGGGCCTATGAAGCAAGGGATTGCTAGCTCTATTCCCAGTCAGGGACCATGCCTGGGTTGTTGGCCAGGTCTCCAGTAGAGGACACACGAGAGGCAACCACACATTGATGTTTCTCTCCCACTCTTTCTCCTTTCCTTCCCCCCTCTCTAAAAATAACTAAATACAATATTTTAAAAGAGATAGAGAACCCTGGCTGGTATAGCTCAGTGGATTGACCGCAGGCCTGCGAACCACATGAGTGCAGTTCGATTCCCAGTCAGGGCACATGCCTGGGTTGCAGGCCAGTTCCTAGCAGGGGACTGAAGAGAGGCAACCATACATTGATATAATAAAAAAGAGAGAGAGAAAAAAAGAAGATCCAAATAAACACAATCAGAGATGAAAGAGGAGAGATTACAACTGATATCACAGAAATACAAAGGATTGTTAAAAATTACTATGAAGAACTGTATGCAAAGAAATTTGAAAACCTAGGTGAAATGGACAATTTCTAGAAAAAATGTAATCTTCCAAAACTGAATGAAGAAGACGCAGAAAGCCTATACAGACCAATAACAGCAGAAGAAACTGAAGCAGTAATCAAAAAACTCCCGTCACACAAAAGCCCTAGACCTGATGATCTTACAGGAGAATTCTACAAAAAAGTTTAAGAGAGAGCTAACCCTTATCCTTCACAGATTTTTCCCCAAAATTCAAATGATGGAAGACTCCCAAACTCTTTCATGAAGCCAACATCATCCTAATCCCAAAACCAGATAAAGACACAACAAAGAAAACTTCAGTCCAATATCTCTGATGAACATACAGGCTAAAGTCCTCAATAAAATATTGACAAACCACATCCAAAAATATGTTAAAAAGATCATACACCATGACCAAGTGGGATTCATCCCAGGAATGCAAGCATGGTTCAACATTTGAAAATCAATAAATGTAATATACCACATAAATAAAAGCAAAGACAAAAATCACATGATCATATCAATAGATGCAGAAAACACATTTGATAAGGTATAGCACACATTCATGATAAAACACTCAGCAAAGTGGGAATAGAGGGAGCATTACTCAAAATAATAAAGGCCATATATGAGAGAACTATAGCCAACATGATACTCAATGAGCAAAACTAAAATCTTTTCCACTAAGATCTGGAACAAGACAAGATTGTCCACTTTCACCACTTCTATTTCATATAGTATTGGAAGCCTTAGCCACAGCAATCAGACAAGAAATGGAATTAAAAGGCATCCAAATTGGAAAGGAAGAGACAAAACTGTCACTGTTTGCAGATGACATGATAGTGTACACAGAAAATCCTATAGACTCTACCCAAAAACTGCTCAACCTAATAAATGAATTTGGCAAAACAGCAAGATACAAAGTCAATATCCAGAAATCAAAGGCATTTTTGTATACCTACAATGAAACAGCAGAAGCAGAAATCAAGAAAAAAATCCCATTCAATGCAGGAAAAAGAAAAATAAAGTATCTAGGAATAAACCTAACCAAGGAGGTAAAAGACCTGTTTTCAGGAAACTACACAACACTGAACAAAGAAATCGAGGAAGACACAAATGGAAACATATACTGTGTTCATGGAGCAGAAGAATTAACATCCTCAAAATGTCCATACTACCCAAAGCAATTTATAGATTCAATGCAATACCTATTAAAGTACCAATGGCATACTTCACAGACATAGAACAAACACTTCAAAAATTGTATATGGAACTATAAATGACCCCGTTTATCAGCTGCAATTTTGAGAAAGAAGTACAAAGTAGGAGGGATCACAATACCTGATATCAAACTGTATTACAAGGCAACTGTAATCAAAACAGTCTGGTACTGGCATAAAAACAGGCACATAGACTAATGGAACAGAACAGAGAACCAAGAAATAAACCCAAGTCTCTATGAGCAATTAATATTTGACAAAAAGGGCAGCAACATAAAATGGAGTAAAAATAGCCTCTTCAACAAATGGTATTGAGAGAACTGGACAGCTACGTGCAAAAATATGAAACTCGAGCACCAACTTACACCATACAGCAAAATAAATTCAAGGTGAGTAAAAGATTTGAATATAAGCCATGACACCATTAAAGTCCTAAAGAACATAGGCAAGAAAATCTCGGATATTTCATGTGGCAACATTTTCACTGGTATGTCCCCTAGAGCAAAGAATACAAAGGAAAGAATAAACAAATGGGATCTCATAAAAATAAAAAGCTTCTGCACAGCTAAAGAAAACAGTATTAAAATAAAAAGAGAACCAATTGTATGGGAACACATATCACCAATGATACCTCAGACAAGGGTTTAAAAACCAAAATATGTAAAGAACTTATATGACTCCACTCTAAGAAAACAACCAACCCAATTGAAAAATGGGCAAAGTACTTGAACAGACACTACTCCAAGGAGGACATACAGAGGGCCCAGAGACGCATGAAAAGATGCTCAATATCACTAGCTATTAGAGAGATGCAAATTAAAACTACAATGAGATACCACTTTACACCAGTTAGAATTGGCATCACAAACAAAGCAACAAAGAATAAGTGTTAAAGAAGGTGTGGAGAGGAGGGGACCCTAATCCATTGTTAGTGGGACTGCAGACTGGTGCAACCACTATGAAAAACAGTATGGATTTTTTCTAAGAAAACTGAAAATGAATCTGCCTTTTGACCCTGGCAGAATTCCACTTGTAGTATTATACCCTAAGAACCCTGAATCACCAATCCAAAAGAACCTATGCACCCCAATGTTCGTAGCAGTGGCATTTACAATAGCCAAGTGCTGGAAGCAACCTAGGTGCCCATCAGTGAACAAATGGCTTCAAAAGCTATGGTACATTTACACAATGGAATTCTATGCAGCTGAAAGAAAGAAGGAGCTCCTACCCTTTGCAACAGCATGGGTGGAACTGGAAAGCATTGTGGTAAGCAAAATAACCCATGTGGTGAAAGACAAATACCGTATAATCTCACCTTTAACAGGAACCTAAACAACAAAACAAGCAAAATATAAGCAAAAACACTGAAATAGAGAACAGGTTGACAGTGTCCAGAGGTTAGAGGGGAGGGAACTCCAGGGGAATTTCAAGGGAAAAGGGGAAGGATTTACAGGAATAAGTACAAAAGACACATGGACAAAAACTAGTGGGGGTGGAAATGGGGGGGAGGGAGGAGGACTGGGTGGCTAGGCTGGGATGGGAGTAAAAGATGTAAAACTGTATTTAAACAATTAAAATAAAAAAATAAAACAAAACAAAACAAAAAATAACCAGAATTGACAGGAAACTGAACTGTATGGAAGTCTGACAACCAAGGAGTTAAGGAAAAAGCATTCATCCAGACTGGGAGGAGGGGCTGAGACAGGCAGCCAGGTGGAGAGGACTCCCAGCAAGGCAGCAGCTGGCAGATCCATTGAGGTGATGGCTGGCAGACCAGCCAGCCCCACATTCATGTGCAGATAAACTGGGAGGAATAACTGGGGATCAAGACAGACCTTGCAACCCAGGGTTTCAGTGCGGGGAAATAAAGCCTCAACACCGCTGAGTAAAAAAAACTGTGGGAGTTACCACCATTAGAGAAACACCCAGCCTCACAGGAGAGTTTGTTGGAGAAACCCACAGGCTCCTAGAACATACACAAAGCCACCCACCTGGAAATCAGCACCAGAACAGCCCACTTTGAGTGTGGGTAATGGGATAAGTGACTAAAAGCCAGCAGTGAGCTGAGCGAGCGACATTATTCTTTCTGAGACCCCTTCCCCATGTACAGCATCATGATGCAGCAATGTGAGTTGCCCCACCTTGGTAAACACCTAAGGCTCCACTCCTTAAAGGCACTCTGAGACAAAGAAAAAAATGACCCAAACAAGAGAACACATCAAAGCTCCAGAAAAAAATACAACTAAGTGATGAAGAGATAGCCAACCTATCAGAAACACAGTTCAACACACTGGTAATCAGGAAGCTCACAGAATTGGTTGAGTGGGGTCACAAATTAGATAAAACATGAAAGCTATGCTAAGTGAAATAAAGGAAAATGTACAGGTAACCAACTGTGATGGGAAGGAAACTGGGACTCAAATCAATGGTGTGGACCAGAAGAAAGAAAAACAATGAAACAGAAAAGAAGAAACATTTTTTTTAAAAAAAATGAGGAGAGGCTTAGGAACTTCCAGGATATCTTTAAACATTCCAACATCTGAATTATAGGGGTACCAGGAGGAAAAGAGGAAGAGCAACAAATTGAAAACTTATTTGAACAAACAATGAAGGAGAACTTCCCCAGTCTGGCAAAGGAAATAGACTTCCAGGAAGTCCCAAAGAAGTTGGACCCAAGGAGGAACACACCAAGGCACATCATAATTACATTACCCAAGATTAAAATAAAGGAGAGATTCTTAAAAGCAGCAAGAGAAAAGAAGACAGTTGCCTATAAAGGAGTGCCCATCAGTTTGTCAGCGGATTTCTCAAAGAGAGAGAGAGAGAGAGAGAGAGAAACCTTACAGGCAAGAGGGGGCTGGAAAGAAGTATTCCAAATCATGAAAGGCAAGGACCTACATCCAAGATTGCTCTATCCAGCAAAGCTTCCATTTAGAATGGAAGAGCAGGTAAAGCGCTTCTCAGATAAGGTCAAGTTAAAGATGTTCATCATCACCAAGCCCTTATTATATGAAATGTTAAAGGAACTTATCTAACAAAAAGAAGATAAAAATATGAACTGTAGAATGACAACAAACTCACAGTTATTAACTACCATACCTAAAACAAAAACAAAGTAAGCAAACAACTAGAACAGGAACAGAATCATAGAAATGGAGATCACATGGAGGGTTAGCAACAGGGGAGTGGGAAGAGGAGAGAAGGGGAAAAGATATAGAGAATAAGCAACATAGATGTTAGGTAGAAAATAGACAGGGGAAGGTTAAGAATAGTATAGGAAATGTAGAAGTCAAAGAATTCATATGTATGACCCACGGACATGAACTAAAGGGGGAAAATGTGGGTGGAAGGGGATGTACAGGGTGGAGGGGGATAAATGGGGAAAATGGGATGACTGTAATAACATAATCAATAAAATATATATGTATATATAGAAATTCATAGCAATATAGGCCAATCTCCTGAAACAAGAAAAATCTCAAATATGCAATCTAACCTTACACCAAAAAGAACTAATAAAAACAAATAAAGTCAAAAGTGAGTAGAGATAAGAAAATAATAAAGATTAGAATGGAAATAAATGATATAGATACCAAAAATATTTGTATAAAATAGCCATGGAATCAACAGCTGGTTCTTTGAAAAGATAAACAAGATTGACAAACCTTTAATCAGACTCAGAGAAGAAAAAACAGAGGGTCTAAACAAACAATATCAGAAACAATGAGAAGTAACAAAAAACACCACAGAAACCAAAGAATAGTAAGAAAATACTACAAACACCTGTGTGACAACAAATTGGACAATCTGGAAGAAAAGGATAAAATTAGGATGAATCAAAAAATCTGAATAGACTGATTACAACTAATGAAATCAAAGCAGTAATTAACAAAACTAACTAACAAAATTCTTGAACCAGATGGCTTCAAAGGTAAATTTTTTCATACATTCAAAGAAGAACTAACATTTATCCTTCTGAAACTACCCCAAAAAATCCAAGAGGAGTGAAGACTCCCAAGTTTATTTTATGAGGCCGGCATTATCCTAATTGCAAAACAAGAGAAAAACACTACAAAGAATGACAATTATAGGCTAATATCACTGATGAACAGAGATGCTAAAATCCCCCAAAATATTAAAATAACCATATACATTATTGCATAAAAAGATCATATGCCATGATCGAGTGGGATTCATTGTGGGGATGCAAAGTAGGTGCAATATCTGCAAATCGTTAAATGTGATACATCCCATAAATAAAATGAAGGATAAAAACAACATGATCTTATCAATAGATGCAGAAATGCATTTGATAAAATATAGCACCCATTTATGATAAAAACTCTCAGCAAAGTGAGAATAGCAGGAACACACCTCAATGTAATAAAGACCACATATGACAAACCCATGACCAACATCATACTCTACGAGCAAATAATAAAATTGTTTCTCTTAAGATCGTAGTACTGAAAGTCCTAGCCACAATAATCAGGCAAGAAAATAAATAAAAGGCATCTAAATGGACAAAAACAGAATTAAAACGTCATTATGTATAGATAACATGATACTGTATATAGGGAACCCTAAAAGGTACCACCAAAAACTATTAAAACTGGTAAATGAATTCAGTAAGGTAGCAGGATATAAAATCGGTATCTAGAAATCAGTTAGATTTTTGTACACAAATAATGAACTATCAGAAAGGGAAACAAACAAAAATATAATTTACAATTGCATTAAAAATACCTACAAATAAATTTAATCAAGTATGCAAAAAAATCTGTAGTCAGAAAAATTTAAGACACTAAAAAAAGAAATTGAAGATACAAATAAGTAGAAGCATATACCACATTTATGGATAGTAAGACTTTATACCATTTAAATGTCCATACTACCCAAAGCAATCTATGAGTTCAATATAATTCCTATCAAATTACCAATAGTGTATTTCACACAACTAGAACAAATATTCCATAAATTTACACAGAACTATAAAAGACCCTGAATTTACAACAGTTATCCTTAAGATGAAAAAAAAAAACAATGTTGGAGAAATTATGCTGCTTGATATAAAACTATACTACAAGGGCATCACAATCAAAACAGCATGGTACTGGAATACAAATACAGATCAATGGAACAGAATAGAGAGTGCAGATACACACCCACAACTCTATGGTCAGTTAATATTTGACAAAGAAAGCAAGAGCATACAATGACATAAATATAGTCTATTGAATAAGTGGTATTGAGAAGATAGAACAGATGTGTGTAAAATAATGAAACTAGACCACCTTCTTACACCATATACAACAATAAACTCAAAATGATTAAAGACTTAAATGTAATACTTGTAACCACAAAAATCTTAGAAGAAAACATATGCAGTAAAATCTTGGACATTTCTGATAACAATATTTTTTCCTGATATATCTCCTTCTGACAAGGGGCAAAAAGTAAAAATAAACAAATGTAACTACAACAAACTGAAAAGTTTTTGCGCCACAAAGAAACCATCAATAAAAAGAAAAGACAGCCCACTGAATGGGAGGCCATATTCCCCAATGATACATCTGATAAGGAGTTAATATTCAAAATTTATAAAGAACTTATACAACTCAACACCAAACCCAAAAATTCCAATTAAAAATGGGCCAAGGACTTGACTTGACACTTTTCTAAAGAGGACATATAGATGAACAATAGATATATGAAAAGATGCTTAACATAACTAATCATTAGAAAAATGCAAATTAAAACTACTACGAGTTATCACTTCACACCTATCAGAATAGCTATCATAAATAGATCAATAAACAGCAAGTGTTGGGGATTATGTGGGGCACCCTCCTGCACAGTTGGTAGAATACAGATTAATGCAGCCACAGTGGAAAACAGTATGACATTTTCTCAAAACATTAAAAATGGAACTGCCTTATGACCCAGCTAATCCACTTCTGGGAATATGCCCAGAGAAACACAAATTACTAATTTAAAAGAATATATGGTTACAATGAGAGTTAAAAAAAAGGACAAATTACAAAAACATGTGCAAGAAGAAAGGGTAAATCAATTTGTCCCTATGATCATATAAGAAACTGAGTCAATCAGTAAAGAAATTCCCACAAAAACACTCCAGGTCCAGAGCAGATGGGTTTCTGAACATGTTTTAACAATTTTTCAAGAATAGGTCATTTCAAATTTTATCCTATGGAGGTAGATAACCATATTACCAAAACATTATTTGAAAAGTACAAAAAAGAAATTATGAGAAAATTACATTAACGTTGCCTGGCTGGTGTAGCTCAGTGGATTGAGCGTGGGCCTGCGAACCACACAATTGTGGTTCGATTCCCAGTCAGGGCACATGCCTGGGTTGCAGGCCAGTTCCTAGCAGGGGCCAGTTCCCAGCAGGGGACACATGAGAAGCAACCATACATTGATATTTCTCTCCCTTTCTCCTTCCCTTCCTCTCTAAAAATAAGTAAATAAAATCTCTAAAAAAGAAGAAAATTACATTAATGTCTATAAGGCAAACAATAAATATTAGCATACATTTTTCAGTTATGTATAATAAACTTTATGTATAAATCAGCGTTATTCCAGGAATTCAAGGTTAATATTTAAAAAAACACTAATATTAACAATATTAACAGGTCAAGGGACCCTTTTCTACATTTCTTAAATGTAGAAAAGTCCTTAGTAAAATTTACCATCTCTTCATGATTTTTAGAAACTATAGGATACTACTAAAAAGGACTTTCTTTAACCTGATAAAAGGTATCTACAAAAACCAAACTTTTCTGAAGAACAGCTCCTTAAAGATATAAAAAAGATCAAAATTAAACCACTTTGTCTAGTCATGAATTATGTACTTAGTCAAACTATGAAAAGAAAACAACAGGATTTCTCACCAAAAAGTGAGGATTGTGGTTAAATCAAGTTCAAGAAGCGATTGGTGATGATGTGATCTTCAAAGCTACCAGAAGTTTTCCAGTTCTAAAATGAAGGATGGTTACACAGATGTGTGCTTCACTGTTGGAGAAGTTATCTACTTTAGCCTCTTCTCATGTTCCAGTGCCCTTTGCCTCCCTTTGCAGTGGAACCTCTCACTAGATTGATTATCTTGGTTTTGTGGAGTTTCTGGCTCTTTGTTTTCATATTCACAATAGATTTCTGAGACAACCACATTTAATGCATGCCCTCCCACCACACACATACACATAATTCCTTGTGGGCCCATTTCTCTATGTAGCTGTCCAGTATATCTTGTCTTTAATTTGTACCATAGAGTAAAGAATAATATGTTGCCCTGGCTGGTGTAGCTCAGTGGGTTGAGCGTGGGCCTGCGAACCACGCGATCTCGGTTCGATTCCCAGTCAGGGCACATGCCTGGGTTGCAGGCCAGTTCCCAGCAGGGGACTCAAGAGAGGTAACCATACATTGATATTTCTCTCCTTCCCTTCCCCTCTAAATATAAATAAATAAAATTAAAAAAATACCCAACCTTCTAAGCCCTGGCTGGTGTAGCTCAGTGGATTGAGTGCTGGCCTGCGAAGCAAATAATCGCGGTTCAATTCCCAGTCAGGGCACATGCCTGGGTTGCAGGCTAGTTCCCAGCAGGGGACACGTGAGAGGCAACCATACATTGATATTTCTCTCCCTCTCTCCTTCCCTTCCCTACTAAAGATAAATAAATAAAGTGTTTAAAAAAAAAGAAGAAGAATATGTTGTAGGTGGTTGATAAATGTGCATATTTTAATTTTACAACACACACACACACACACCCTTTGACAAGTTCTTAACCTGAGAGTTTTTGGTTCCTTATATGTGAGATATTTTTCTCATAGAATTATAAAGTTTATATAAGTTGTATTTTAAATTCAGATACAAAAACATTTGATCTAGTTTTTCTGCAATTTGAATCTATTTGGAGTCCTAATTGAACAGTTTTGAAATAACATTATTTCTAAGGCTTAGAAAATCTCTCTTTTATTAAACTGCCAAAGTTAATTATTTCCAAAAAACATATTAAACCATGATAATGTTAAAATAATGACACCTTGTTTATCACTGTTCTTTTGTTATTATTCTTGCTGTTGGTTTTGTTAACTTCTTATGGAATCAGGGAGTGAAATTCTGTTGGTAATACAAAACTTTTTTCCAACTGTATTTTAAAACCTAGTTATATTTTATTTCAATAGCTATGAAAACTACAACAGACAATTTTGTTATTAACTAAACAGTAATGATAGTATTTTTAGAAATGTTAATAGGTAATCATAAATAAGTTCTATGATTCTACTGGTTTAAGTAATTTAAACAGCATCCCAAAGGATCCTATATTTTGCTAGTGCAATTGGCTTCACTTTTAATATACTTAGATTATTGTTTTAATTGATAATTAACATTGTCCATAACCTGTAAAGATATTTCTTATTACATATGAGAGAAACTAGTGATTAGAGAAGAGTCAAGAAATTTCCTATTACATGCTGTGTGTGTTCATATTGGTTTTATATATTTGTGTATACATATGTATACGTAATTTGCTTTATATCAAATATTTGTGTTATGTTAGATATATTTATATATTTGTTACATATTTATATAAGGACAACAATGTGTCTAAGTACACAAGTATATCTATATGAACTTTATTTTTACTTCATTAACAAAATCATGAAATTTCTAATAATTTGGACTCCATACTCTTAGCTTTATCTGCTGCCGTCCACGTGGGGGCAGCATATCCTAAAGGCACATAATCTACTGCAAGGAAAAGAAGGCAGAAGAAAGATCATGGTTTTTACCTGGGCCTAAATTTACAGCTGTCTCATGATACACACACACTTGTATATTATAGTTGTGAAAATGGCTTTACAATTTTTGTTTAATCCTCACAAATTTTTTATTCTTTAACTTGATTTTACAGATGAAGATATCAAGGTCAGGGAGTTGAGAGTTTTCTGACAATTGTAATTCTATCTCATTTCAATATATTTCATATTCCGCTACATTTTGGCTACAAAATAATGGTAATAAAATCATGGGCAGAAAATGAATTAGATTTTTTCTACTTCATTGTCATTAATTTGAGATGCCACCTATACAGACAGTGGTTACTAAGGGTGATGAATATAGAAATCACTGTTAAAAATATTTTTAAAATAAACCTTGCCAGTGAAATCCCAAGGTGTCATTAGCTCTTCTGCTATTTTGTTTTATTTATTTTCATTGTTATTCTATTACACTTGTCCCAATTTTTTCCTCTTTGTCCTCCTCTGTCCATCCCACCTCCTACTCCCACAGTCAATTCCCACCCCATTGTCCATGTTCATGGCTTATTTGTACATGGTCTTTAACTAGTCATTAACTTTTGATTCTTGTTTTAAATTTTATCTCAGCTAAATGGAGAAACATGTAGCTTGTACTTTGCCATTCCTTACTCTCTATAATAAGACTCTCATGACACCTTTGGAAGACAAATAAGTTTTCTGGCTTCATGTGTCTCCTAAATTCATTTGCATGGACACACAAGTGTGTTTCCAAGTCTTGAGTCTCATCAGCTCTTGGGAATTTTTACCATCTTTCAGCTAAAAATATCACAAGTAAATAATCCTTCTATCCCCCGCCCCCCACACTGTAGAAGCATTATGGACGTTGTGGTTATATCAAAATCAAGGTAATGATGATTGCCAACAGTTTAAATTAGAAGAACAATTCATTTGAATATTTTAGGACACTTAATTAGATATTAATAACTAATTAATTAGATATTAATATCCAATTAAAAGTGTCCTAAAATATTCAAATGAATTGTTCTATGTAGCAATCATCTGTATAGGAGTAAGTTTCTTATTAAACTCCAAGTTGAGAAGACAATCTATAGGTCATTAAAGAAAAAAAAGGAACTTTTATTACTAATACACTTATTTCCCATGTAATAATGAAATCAATCTTATTTCATATTTCTTATGCATATCATTATAGCTATCATACTTATCAACTCTGGAATGCATTTTCTTATATGTTGCAGAAAAAAATATACTTCATCTGGTCCTGGAATTTGGAAGAATATAGGTGCAAAAGAATGATATTTTAAAGTTAGTACTTTGATATTTGCAAATCTGAAATATATATTTAGGGAGAGTGATTTCTAAATTAAATTTCAAGGTGACTGATTTTACTTTCACTTTTAATGGTGAATTTCTAGTACTGCACTTGATCACAAAAAATAGAGTCTGTATGATTTCTTAATTTGGAATACACTTACATTTTATTATATTTTGGGGTTATTATATGTTCAAATTGGTAAATGCCTTACAAATAAGTGAAAGGATTGCATTCACTGTAAGAAAGTTTTATACCACTCAATTGTGTCAAGCACATTAAAGATAATATTGAGACCACAAATATCTGTGTTTTTATATGTTTCTTTATTTTGCATTGTTATTTTAGATTTAACATTTTCTGTTCATTATTTGCTTTATATGATATATCACTTAGATATGTCATTCTGTTTTGTCATTAAAAATGCTTATTCTATGTGTTTTTTGCTAATTTTTTCTTTCCTTTCCCTTCCCTTCCCTTCCCTTCCCTTCCCTTCCCTTCCCTTCCCTTCCCTTCCCTTCCCTTCCCTTCCCTTCCCTTCCCTTCCCTTCCTTTTCCTCTGCTTTCCTTCTTTCTTGTCCACTTTTTAAATTCATTTAGATTGCTCAAGATTCTTAACATTTGATTTAGTATTGAAAAGTACTACAGTGGTACCTCGGTACTCATCGTTAATTCATTCCAGAACTCATGAGGAGTGCCAAAACTGACAACCTTTGAACAATGAAGTGTTTTCGCTTGTAGGGCAGTGTCATGACTCTGGGAGTTTTAGCAAGTGGGACGAGTCCCGAGCAAGCACTGAGACCTGTAACATGATTTTATCATCATAACACGATGAGTACAGGGTTTGAGAAGTTCTGAAGCCCATGGGTTCTGCGATATGATTGTATTTATTATTTAATTCACTTTATTCTCCCATGTCATTGGTAAATTTTAATATGTTTTATATTCCTGCATATGTATTTCTACAAAGTAAAAGTTTTTCAAGTTTATCAGAGATGTGCAATTCCACACATCGGAGAAAGTATTATCCTCCAGAAGAAGAAACCTTTACTAGAACTTTACTTCTTTTTTATTTAAGATTTTATTTATTTACCTTAGAGGGTAGTGAAGGAGAGAGAGAGAGAGAAATATCAATGTATGGTTGCCTCTCATTCATCCTCTGCCAGGAAGGAACTGGCCTGCAACCCAGGCATGTGCCCCGACTGGGAATCGATCCACCATTGTGTGGTTCGCAGGCCGGCGCTCAATCCACTGAGCTACTCCAGCCAGGGATTTACTAGAACTTTACTTCTTTATTCATAGCTTTCTTTCACACGGCATGTGCAAGGAGAACTTTAGTAAAGTTGTTCCTCTCCACTTTCCCTCTCTTTCAACTCCTGGATGTTATTGGAAAACTTGGGGATTCCTGGTCAAAGGTTAGAATTAAATGATTCCTCAGATCTTGTTTTTTTAAAATTTTTTTAGAATAACTAACTTCTTTTATTGATCTTCAGGATCCAAGAGTTATTTTGTCTCTAATAAATAAGCTATGAAATATCAGATTAGAGTTTACTTTATTTGGAGGGTTACTTATACTTTAGAGGATCCATGTAGGAGTGTTGAAGCTGGCTGGTGGAACGTTGTTTTTGGCAACCACATCACATAGTATCTCATTATTACTCGTGTCAGAATGTTCTCAATATCCGGGAAATTTTACTGGATGAATGCTTTGAACTAAACACACCTGACATAGCTGAATGGGGCAGATTTAACATAGGTAGGAAACAAAGTTTTGCCTGAGGCAGTTCATAATTGCTTCCTAGTTCTGGCATGCATGTGCTTGGTCTTTTTTCTCTCTTTCCTTTTCTTAGTATGTTTTTCAGTGTGCCTCTACACAAGACCAATCATATTTAATTTCACATTTCATAGTAAACACGTGACAGATAGAATTGATAGAACAATTTTAAAGCAATATACTCTGTATATTTATTTAATTAATATTCATTTTTCTATATTCATTTATTAAACAAATAATCAGAACACAGTTTTCTGGTAATGATTTTAGAATTCTCATATATATTAAATTGAAAGGTAGCAAATACAACTATGTCCATTAAAATTTGGTAAGAATTTATTGATGCAAGACATTATACTAAAGCCCTGGCTGGTAAAGCTCAGTGGATTGACCGCGGGCCTGTGAACCAGAGGATCACGGTTCGATTCCCAGTCAGGGCACATGCCTGGGTTGCAGGCCAGTTCCCTGCAGGCCAACTCCCAGCAGGGGACGCACAAAAGGCAACCATACATTGATGTTTCTCTCCCTTTCCTTCCCCTCTAAAGATAAATAAATAAATAAAATCTTAAAAAAACAGTTAAAAAAAAGATCAGAGCAAAATTCCAAGAAAACATTGTCCTTTAAAAAAAAAAAGACATTATACTAAAACTTCCATAATATTGGATTGGCAAAAAAAGTTCATTTAGTTTTTTCTTATGTAAAGTATATGCTTGTTTAACTACTAAGTTGTACACCCAAAACCAATACAAAATAAAACTTAAAGCAGAAAAGTCTTGCTGTATTGGAGAGAGGTGAGTATCTGGAGGGATCCATCTATGCTTCTCCTGAATAAATAAAGTAGTAGTCAACTTAAGTCATGTCATGGGAGGAGAGCATCCCTTGAGTTTGTGTTCAACACCAGATGAGTGCAAAGTTAGCCTTCTACAGCTCCACCCATGGTCATAAGAACAGAATAAGATTTCCATTAATGGTTCTACTACTGTCTAGATCCTGCCAAAACCTGATAGCTGTAATACACAGGAAATCCATCTGCTTTGCAATTTAGAAGCAGCCAGCACTGCTCTGCCTACTAGTGATTAAAAGACTTTAAGGGCTCTTTTTGCTGTGTGGAAATTTGCCTCAGCTACTCCAGTTGAGGAAAAGCAGGGTCTGCTGAAGGGCCTCAAGGCCACCCTTTGCTGAGGTCCTACTTCTGGTGCTCTTGTGTACCTGCTCCTGTAATGAATCCTTGACTCCACTAAGGCACAGGAGAAAATTGTGCTGGTATCTGCAAACTCTGTCATGCAGAACCACTTGCATTCCCTGAAGTCATTCACTTAGCTGCCTTTTGGACTGTGTCTTCTCCTGACCCTTACCAAGGCCATTCTCATAGACCACACCACCTTCTCTGTGACCCCATTTTAAAAGAATCACTCATGTATGGTTAAATCACATGTAAGCTGCAGTTATTTCCAAAGCCACTATCATATAATTGATATAAAACTTTTTACCAAATCTGCATGGGTGAAGACAGGTTGAATATACTCTTTATTAAAGCATTAAGGTCAGTAAATACCTCCCTACATACTAGAGTTTAAGGGACAGAACCAAATTCCTCCCCCATGTCTAGAGCATCCCATTTTGCTTTCCCTGAAACTGTTTACTCATTTTATTTTTCAATGTTCTCAGCCAAAGCACATAGGGAGTCTTTGGGGGAGCCACTAACATTACTCTTTCTCACCTAGCTTCAGTATAACATTAAGAAATAAAACAAATGGTTAAAAATGAAACCAAATTATTACCATTATTATTGTCAGAGGCCAAGGTGGAAAATACGACTTCACGTCCTATCCAAAGACAATTAGGAGGAATGTGTCTCTTAACAGAGAGCATAGACTCACTCCCGGGAAAAGAAAGAGGTGATCAGCAGGACTTTTCAGCCATTCTTTTAAATTTACCAGTTAGCTAAGACATTTCACCACTCCAGGGACAGAGTGAGCAAAAAAGGAAATAATAATTCAGAATTGAAACAACACAGACAACTTCACATTGAGGAAATCCCAGGAGAAGCATCTTCACTACCACCGGGCAATGCCCATCTGTTTACTTCCAACCCTAACCACCCCAAAAGTCAGTTTGATCATTTTAGATAAAATGAGAAGATATTTCCTGGTGCTTAGCTAGAAAGCATCAGAAGCACTATTGTACTGGGACTTATGCAGCTGGGAGGAATTCTGCAGATAGAGAGCTCAGTATGGGTCTGTTACAGTTTTCCCTTTAGTTTTGGTGGCATATCTGAGAGTGCTGAAAACTTTTTCTAACTTAAAAAAACTGATTTTGGACATTTTATTTATCGCTTTCCATTTGGGTTTGTTTTCTGGAGTCTTGCCATAGTGAGATTCACTTCTTTCAAAAATTGAGTGATTGGTTATACAGAAAATGTCAATAAGCACCAAAGAAAGAAAACCAGACAGAATATGGTATCTGATCAAAGTAGAACTATTGGAAATCTAATAAAACATTCCAGTAATCATTAAAGTATATATTTTTAACTAAATGACAATAAACTATGGTACTTCGAAAGCTGTAGGGTACAGATAAAGAAGTTTTCAAGTGAATTATATTTAAATACACATATTAGAAAATTAATGATCAAAGCTCCCACCTTAAGAATCACCTGATGTGTGGATACAGAGAGAGAAGGTGTCCCAGACAACAGTGACTCTGGAGTGGCTTTGATTTGCTTGAAAAGAACAGGAAAATCAAAACTTAATAAGCAAGAGTAAAAAGCAGAAAAGAACATGAGTGCTCAATTGACTGTTTTTGTTCAATATTGTATTAGATGTTCTAGAAAGCACAGTAGAAAATAAAGAAATATATATAAGCCCTGGCTGGTATGGCTCAGTGGATTGAGTGCCTGCCTCAGAACTGAAAGGTCACGGGTTTCACTGCCTGTCAGGGCACATGCCTGGGTAGGTCTCCATCTGGGAGAATGGAAGAGGCAACAGAGTCATGTTGCTCTCCCTCTCTTTCCCTCTTCCTTCCCCAGCCTCTGAAAATAAATAAACAAAATATTGAAAATAATTTATAAGGTTTGTAGAAGAAGAATTCAATGTTATTATTCATGAATGACTTGATAATGTGTATAAAAACACTTGAAAAAATCAACAGAGAAATTATTAAAACAGAAACCAGTTGCATTTCTGTATATGCTCAATGAAAATTATTAAATGAAATTTAAAGGAGCCATTATTTAAAATAACAGATAGATAACATATAGAATAAATCTAACAAGACTGTGTAATATTTTTACATTGAAAATAGAAAGTCTTATTAAAGTAATTTAAAGAAATCCCAAATAAAAAAGAAGGTTGTAAACTGGTCATTTCTTGATCAATACTCTACACATAATCCTAATACAGATAACAGCATTTTAAAAAGAATGGAAATTGGTGAGCTGAAATATTTATGGAAATGCAAAAGGCCCATGAATGACAGCATGATCTTGAAGTGAAATAAAACTAGAGATGTTATACTAATAGATTCTCAGTCATACTTTAAGCTATATTAATTAGAGCAGAATGGTGCTGATGCATGAATAGAAAAATCGAGTTCATAAGGAAACCTGCATATGTATGAACTGATTTATAACAAACCCGGCTGCAGTAGAGTGAGAAACGGACTTGTTTTTAGTAAATTGCACAGGGTCAGCTGGGTATCTCTGTGGGTGTAAAACATAGCTGCAGCTTTACCATTCAGACACATTATAGATTTGCATCTGAAAGGTGAAAAGTCATTATTTTAGAAAAATGGAACATGTTAGTCGCCTGGTAGTAGGCAAAAATTTCTTAAATAAGATATAAATTGTTATTATAAAGGAAGTAATGACAAATTGGCCTAAATTAAGACTAGGAATATCGAGACACCATTAAGAAACTAAAACACAACAGAATCAGGCAAGATATCTGAAATACATATAATAACAAGAACTTATCAATGGAATATATATACACTTATATACACATGCATACAGGTACAACACCCACATAGAAATACACAAAGACACACACTTTCGAATCAATTTTAATAAGACAATCAAAGCATATGAACATAAGCAAAAAATTTGAATGGGTCTTTTACAAAAGTAGATATTCAAATGCCCAATGAACATCACAAGTTTTTCAACTTCATTAGACAACAAGGAGGTGTAAATTATAACCATAGTATGATACACACTCACCAAGATGACTAAAGTGAAATTCACATAGTATACTAAGTGATGGAGAGAGCGTGGGACTGAAACATTCACACACTGCTAGTGTCATTGTAAATCATATGATTATTTTGAAAAACTCCTCAGTGGTGTGTCTTAAATCTCCACATATCGTATTATCCAGGAGTTGAACCTTTAAGTTGAACTAAAAAAATGAACGTACCAAAAATCTACATACCAAAAATCTGAACGAGAATGTTTGTAATAGTAGTTTTGGTAAAAACCAAACTGAAAACTCTTCAAATGACCATCAAGAACAAATATATATTGGTATAATTTCACAATTGAATACTATATAGTAATTAAAATGAAAAAATAAAACTACATGACATGTGGATATATCTCCCAATTCGAGTGCTGAGTGAAAAAATCAGAAAGTCAAAGAGTCCATCCGTATCATTCCACTAATATGAATTTCAGAAAAGGAAAACCTAATATTTGGAGTTGGAAATCAAGATTCTCAGTTTCATCATTGGGGATATTGGTTGGAAAAGGGTACAGGGAAGGGAAAGACTCTGGTGTATTGGTGTTGCTCTGTTTCTTATGATATGGATCTGGTTACCCAGACATGTTCACAGGGGAAGATTTATGGAGATACTTAAGATTGTAAACTAGTGTGTGTGTATATTATACTTCATAATAAAAGTAAAATTACATTGATAAAATAAAATTCAGGTATTGGGATAGAAGTTCTGTACCACACAAGTACTGTACCTTCACTATTATGCTGTTTTTAAAAGAATTTACTTTATGTGTAATTACTTTATTATACATTCCTGCCACTTTCTGGCTTATTCTCTTTGGGTTTTGGCATTGTGGCAGAGACCAAATGTGCTTTAAAACTAAGACCGCAAAATATGACAATAAGAATTCAGGCAAAACATCCTGGCTGATGGGTCTCAGTGGACTGAGTGACAGCCTGTGAACCAAAGGGTCACTGGTTCCATTTCTAGTCAGGGCACATGCTTAGGTTGTGGGCCAGTTACTCAGTTAGGGGTGTACAAGAGGCAACCAATTGATTTTTCTTTTCTTCTCTTTCTTCCTCTGTTCTCCTCTCTCTAAAATAAATAAATAAAGTCCTCTAAAAAATTCAAGCAAAACAATGTCAGAGTATAGTTTTCCCAAACGCTAATCTATTTAAAAAATTATCTTTTAGCCAATGGAAGGTATAATTGACCCCAAAATAAGCAAGAACCTTCTCAATGAAAAAAAATCTATACCAGTTCTTTAAGCAAATGAATAGCTCACATACTGAGTAAACTGTACTGGGAAAGCCACCCATTTTTTTTCATTTAAAACTCAGTGTACATTTGGATAAAAATGAGCTGTAGAATTTGCCAGGCTTCCTTTTTTCTTTTACGCTGAATTTTAAAAGTTTTATTTATTTATTTATTTTCTTTTTTGCATTTCCAAATCTAAATTTAATCAGTAAAAACAGGGGGTATATTTAAGCCATTATGTCCATCTATCTACCTAATCTATGTACCAACAATCTATCATCCCTCTATCCAGCTAGTCATTTAGCTAGCTATCTCTTTATACATCTAGCCATCTACTTGACAGTTACTTGTAAAACACATTAGTTCATCTTCATCACTTGGAAATAGCAACATATAATAGGGCCATTGAATCAGCTTTGGGGTTTACATAAACTGCATAATTTGGGGCACCCCATCCCAAGCTATGCTATCAGAATTTCTAAGGAAGACCCCCAAAATCTTCTTTCCTTGACATATGTTTCCACTAAGCTCAGGAATTTTGATACTCTTGCTAATAAGACTCGAGGGAGGGAGGGGATATAGAGGATACAAGTTGTGAAAAAATATTTTTTTCTATTCCCTCCTTTTTCTCCCATATTCAAAATCCCATGGGAAGTTTCTCCATAAGATTTATTAGAGCTTGTTCTCTTCCTCCCTGAATAGGAGAGAACAGGACAGAGTACAGTCAGTCCTCTCATCTTATCAATAGTCTCCAGTACAAAGAAACTCTCCTTAGTCATTTATTTGGACTCTATGCATTTTAATGGAGATATTTCTTCCTAATTAGTAACTTTTCTAAACAACATCTAAAATTTACATTAACCTAGATGAGCCTGAACTACAATACTGACATCTTTCTTTAACCTAGAAGGAACAGTGTGATGCAGCTTACAGAAGGAAAGCATTCGCAAGTCTGATCTTCACAGGTTTGTGGGCAGCATCCCTGCGACAGTAGGGCTCTGAGAGTGGAGAGAGTTTTGAATCTTAACCCTGTCAGCCTGGACACCATCACCCAATTATGTTCACGGTAGTGTTTTTAGAGAGAATCTAATATCTGAAGGAGATTATTTTGATATACTATATTTTTCATACTATAAGACACACCCCCAAATTTGGGAGGAATAATAGTTGTCAAGGCAGCTGTTGAGTTCTGTTTACATTTACATTGGTGAAATATTATGTTATTTATCGTAGTAAATATTTTACCACATTTTTGCTTCAATTTTTTTTTCTATTCTTCTCCAAAGCCTAAGTGGGTCTTACGGTCTGAAAAACACAGTAATTCGGTATCCTCTCATACAGTGGTTAAGAATGACATTTTGGAGTTAGAGCTAGATTCAAAGCCTAGTTCAAAGCTTGAGTTTCGTTACTTTATACTGACACTTCTACCAGACTGTCTGACATCTAATAAATGATCAGTACAAATGTGAGCAATATATAAAATATAAAAATTAGTTCACATACACTAGTTAATTTTATTTTCATTTTTTAAAGATGTGATTTATTTATCTTTAGAGAGGAAGGGAAGGAGAGAAATATCAATGTGTGGTTTCCTCTCACATGCCCCCTACTGGGAACTGGCCTGCAACCCAGGCATGTACCCTGACTGGGAATTGAATTGCGATTGTTTGGTTCCCAAGCCCACACTCAATCCACTGAGCTACACCAGGCAGGGCTTTAGTTAATTTTATATTATACAATTGGCATATGTTAAAAAAGCCAGAAACTTCATTGACTTCAGGAAATTGCAAAACAAATGTATGTTTTGAAGCTAACAAAATGGAACAATTAATGAAAGAGCTCCCAATAGACAAAACTGGAAAACTTTGAGCAAGAATATACAGTATTACAAACTTATAACTAAAAATGTAAAATGGGTATCTATAAGTTCTTACTGATACAAATAGATTTTTCGTAAATATGTAAATAAATAAATGCAGAATTGAAAACAATTGCAAGCAAAATAATTCTAAATAATTTCTGCAGATACTCCACCTTTCAGAGGTAAACCTGCTTCTTAAGGGGAAGCTGTAGACTGTGATTGTCTTCCAAATGTATAATATGGAAAGGAAAAGCAAAACATGGAGTAACTTTGTAGTAGAGAAACCTGAAAACATACTACTTGCAGGAGGTGGTCAAGGTCAACACTGAAAGTGACAAGCCAAAGAGTTAGTGTACATCCTCAGTGAGATGTCATGAGAGTAGTACCTTAACTTTATGGTGTTTTTCCCCAAAGCACATGAGCCCAGGATAATCATGAGAAAAATACCACATAAATTCTAATTGGGGGACATTTCACAAAATAGGTAGCTATGTTTTAAAAATATTTTCTTTATTTATTTTTAGGATGAAAGGAATAGAGGGAGAAAGAGAGGGAGAGAAACACCCATGGAGAAAGAAACATTGTACGTGCCCTGACCGGGGACTGAACCCACCACCTAAGCATGTGCCCTGGCTGGAAATTGAACCGGTGACATTTTACTTTGGAGATGATACCCAGCCACCTGAGCCCCAATGGTCACAATCAAAATGGACAACATTTCAAAAATATCGAGGTTATCAAAAACAAAGAAAGTGTAAAAAACTTTCACATCTAAGAGCAATCTAAGATGACANGAATGGAGGGAGAAAGAGAGGGAGAGAAACACCCATGGAGAAAGAAACATTGTACGTGCCCTGACCGGGGACTGAACCCACCACCTAAGCATGTGCCCTGGCTGGAAATTGAACCGGTGACATTTTGCTTTGGAGATGATACCCAGCCACCTGAGCCCCAATGGTCACAACCAAAATAGAAAACTCTTCAAAAAGTTTGAGGTTATGAAAAACAAGGAAAGTATGAAAATCTTCCACACCTAAGAGGAACCTAAGAAGACAAGATGAATAAATGTAAGATAGTGTCTTAAATGAGATCCTCAAACGGAAAAATGATATTATGTAATGAAGAAAATCTAAATAATGTTTGGACTGTAGTTAATAGTGATGTATCAATGTTTGTTCATTAATTGTGGCAAATGTACCAAATTAATGTAAAATATTGATAATAGGGGAGACTGGGTGTGGGGTACCCAGAAACCTTCTGTATTTTCATGGCTATAATTCCACAAAATCTAAAACTGTTCTAGATGAAAAGTTTATTAAAAACAAAAAATCACAGCTGCTGTGATTCTCCAAAACCACAGATATGTCACTCCTTGGAAGTTTGCACTTGGCATTGGATCAGTCCTCCACTGGCATTGGGAGAAATGAGTTACAAGCTTGAGGAGCTATTCCAGGTGCAGAGAGGCCTACAGCACAGATTCAGCCTGGAAGAAAAATATTGTAACCCAAGTTATTGTAACCATCTCAGTTGTGGCCCAAGAGGTTGGTCATGTGTTAGAACTCCTCTCCAGAACAAGTAAGGGCCCAGGGAACTGGAAGCAAGAAGAAATAAACTGAAGTCCCCAAATGGAGGCCAGTGAGCAGCACTAGGCAATTCTCAGCAGTTCATAACAGTCAGGTGGGATGTGGGAGGTACTCTCCCCAGGAAACAGGTTCCAGTCCTCAGTCAGGCTCTCAGGGTAGAGCTCCTGTTGCCAGAGAAGGAGATACAAAGGAGACTCATGTAAACCTTTCACCTTTGGAAATTCAGAGATTAGAAATTTGGATAATCAGATTAGGGATAAACACTATTCCAAAGTCTGAGCCACGTGACTTGGGACATGAACAATGTTATGAAAATAGAGGGTTTGCAAGAACAGGAGCTCTGACTCAGGAAACAACTTGAAACCCAGGCACAGCAGTGCAGCAGAGTGTCCAGAGTCAAACACTCAGCAAAAGGAAATTGGGGCAGAGCTAGGAAATACAGTGTCAGCGTACAAATTTCTTGGATCATGGTAACAGGGAGAAAAACTTCATTTTCAGCCAAAATATATGGAAACTGAGTAGCGTAAATATTTTCTTGGCAGTACTAGTCTAGGAAAATGCATGAACAGTTTATAAAAAGGTAATGATCGGCCTTAACTTTACAGAATGGAGATTTTCAGAGTCAGGAGCAAAACTGGGAAGTAAACAATGACACTGAAAAATCAAAGTTTTAAAAGTATGTCTGCTTCTTTAAAAACTTGCTTGATTGCCCAAGTCAAGTCATAACTGTCCCTGTGTCAACTAATTTCAGGTTGGTTCTTTCAGAATTGCAGCTGAGGTTCTCTAGTATTCGGTGCGGAACTGCAGTGTACTTCTGATACAGGGTGCAGCCAAGGGGGGGCGCCCAGAAAAGATTTGGAACGGTGTCCAGAACTCAAATGTACAGGAATATTGGAGGAAATATTAAGATGTCCTCACCCCCCCCCCCCAAGGTGTCAGTTGGGGGAAAGAATGAATGGAGCAGGGCCATTGAGAACTGTTTTGCATAGCAACAGTTTTGCAACTAACCTCTGGAATGGTCATTTAACATATCTATAACCTTTAACTGGTTTCATAGATATGTTAAATAGCTGTGGCCAAGTTTTGGGTCAGGGAGAAGTGAGTGGCAGCTACCCAGGCGGGAACTGGGGCTGCTTCTCTGAGAGAGTGCCTGCGGGAGAGTCATGTGGCTTTAGCAGAGTGAGGACCCCCTCTTGGCCAGGTGAGGGGGAGAGCCATGCTGTTTTGGAAAGATGTAGACCCCTGTAGCCATTAGGAGGGAGAGCCAAGCAGTTTGAGCAGAGTGCAGACCTCCTCTTGGCCAGGTGAAAGGGAAGACTACACAGCTTTGCCAGAATGGAGATCCCTGCGGCCAGGTGAAGAAGAAAGATGCGCACTTTTGGTAGAGTGCGGCTTTGGTAGAAGTAGTCCACGCGGCTTTGGGGTGCTCCCTTTGGCCGAGTGGCCTGGAAAGCAAGAGAGACTTTGACTGGAACTTGGTACAAAGAACTCTTGCCAGTGAAAGGTGCCACCTTACTTTGGATTAATTGGAGATCTTGCCTGGACAGGCGACACAGCTCACAGTGCCAGGGACCTGAAAAACGGACGTGTGCTCTTTTCCTGATTTACGGTACCCGGAGTTGGGACAGTGGGAGAAGGGAGCGCTGTGTGTGTGTGTGTAGGTGTATACCCTTAAAGGCTTTAATATTTTAAGGAAGGCATTAGGCCTGAATAGCATTAAATAAACATTTTGTTTCCTTTTCACAAATTTCTGGCATTGAGAGATGTCTTTCCAATTGGCGGCGGACAGAAGAGCCCAATAGGTATTAGTATACTGTCCTTGGGAGGGGCCCCTGTTTTCTGAAGCAGTTTTTGGCATCCCTGGATGGGCCAAGTATTGCCCCCCCCCCCTCAGACCCTGTTCGGTAACACTTCCAGACATTTCCTTCCCATAAATGGCCTCAAACTTCTCATTTTGGACCACTGTGAAGTGATTCTTCCAGTCACCTGCAATTCCTACAAATAAGGAGCACAAAAACATATGAAGGAGCAAAATATTTCCATTATGATAGTAAAGCTAGCATAGAGCAAAACAAAGAGTTGCAAAAATTAAAGATTTTTCCCTTATATTTGAATATTTTAAAATGTCATTTCTGTTTTACTGGTAATTCCTCCCATCTAAAAAGTTGCTTATAACTATAGAGTCTAACATTTAGAGGCATATTCTGAAAGGGGTTAGTTTCCTTGTCTAAATTCATGAGCTGTACAATTCATAGTTTCCTGAAAGAGATTCTTTAGTGCTTCTCATTGTCCTGTGATGCGTGCACGGGCTTGCAGTGCATCATGGATGAGATATGAGACAAATTCACACAGACTACCGAATCCTGTGGAGGAAAAGGAATGGCATGGCTACTCCCTCAAGCAGGGAGCACCCCAGAGGGGCTTTGCCTCCCTCTCAGGGGGAGAGGGAGCTGGAGCTGACCCTTGCCTAGACAGGCTTTTATTGGGTTTAATTGCAGGAAGACAGGTACAGCTCATTAATCATTGTCAGGCAGTAAGGATCAAACAATAGATCACATACAAAGAACTATTAGGGCTTCTGAGTCAGGGTCTATCAGCTAAAAGACTACAAAACGTTGGAAAACAAACTCATTTCCTGCTTTTACCTTTATCATTTAACTAAGAGCATACTTAGCAAAGCAGGCTTCAAAGAATTTTACATATCCTTTCTCAGGCCTGAGGATCAGGGAGCCGCCCTTTCCAGCACAGGGCTGCACCACCCTCTGTCATTGTTTCAGGCTTCAATCAAGCAGAGGGGGCAAAATAACCAAGGAGTTAGGAGAAATGAGGACTCAGGCTTTGTGAAAGCTGAGGGGTGTGGGTCCATCACCCCCAAGTCCTTCCCTAGGCTTCCATGTGATCATGCTTGTCTTAGGTTGCTGCCCCCTTGGAAGATCTTACTTGTCATTGGATAACTGATCAAGCATTGGGGTCCAGTTATGAAAAAAGAAGGAGAAGCGGCACTCCTGCCAGGGAAATAAGCTTTGTCTCCTTAGCGGCTTATGGTCCAAAGGTTGCTCACTCAGCCCTAGCCATGGGGGGTTTACAGCTCCTGAAACCAGGAAGGGAGGCCCCCAACATTCCTAAGTCATAGGGTTACAACTGTTCACTGGCCAGGTCATATTTCATATCATGAGTTACTTTGGAAACTGTACAAAGGTGGGTTTATCTGCACCCACCTTTAGCCCACTGTATTTAGCCCATACAACAGTGTATAATTCTTTAGAAGCACTTAATAAACATTTGTGAAATGAAAAAATAAATTGTACTAATAAATAAATCTTATTTTTTGAGAGGCATTGTGTTTCTTTACTACTTATAGCAAAGTCCTACATTACGAGCTTATTGTTCTAATCTATTAAATTCTACACAACAAAAGTCAATGAAAGATAAGAAGCACTTTTTGTGTCATCAACCAAATTTTTAATTGCTTTCTGCAACACAAGTAGTTCATTTTTTTGTTATCATAATACTCGAATACTTGAATATGGACTAAAACTGTAGTTTCTCTATGTGCTTTGATATTGTACTGTTTTCAGACTTTCATTTTATGTTAATAAATTTACTCCATTTTCTCTGAGTGAAAGTCATAAATACAACAATTAACAATGCTAAATAAATAACATTACAAAATTATAATTCTCAAATGGTTTAAAATTACCTGAAATTATTCCAGGAATAGACATTTCCAACATTGGAACTTTAGCAGTTATAAAATCTCGCTTAGATTTTTCAGCATCTCCATCATTTAAAACCATGTCCACAATTTCACTTACCCAAGTGGTACTTGTGTCAAAAAGCAACAGTTTTTATAAACATCACCTGAATCAGAGTGAGAAAGTACCTTTTGGAGGCCTGCCATTCTAACACATTCTACCAGAAATTTAATTCAATTCTGAAGTTTCCTTTTCTATACCCCAAATTCCCATTTAATACCTTCCGAATAGATGGCTGTACTGACTGATAGGATTAATTTGATTGAGGATGATAATGATTTTATAGAGAAGTTGATTTTCAGGAAACAAGAGCTGAACTCAGACCTGCACTGGTCAGGCCACAAAACACCTGATTTGGGGTAAGTGACTATCACGATGTCATTGGGCCTGCTGTGGAACTGTTCAACCTCTTCCCAGTTGATTGCCAAAGCATAGACCATAGGACAGCCATGGATCATCTTCAAACTTTTTCTCAGGACGTCTTTTGGGGAGGCCATTTTTGTACAAGATTGTACAAATTCTTTTTCCCCTTTTTAAAATTACTATATTGTTTTTCTATTACAATTGCCTGCATTTTCTCCCCTCCACTCCCCCCAACCTCAGCCAAATCCACCTCCCTCTCTTGCTTCCAACCCCTTTGGTTTTGTCCATGCATCTTTTTTTTAAATTTAATCCTTGTTCAAGTACAGTTTTCTGTCTTATATTCCCAGCCCTGCCCCCTGCCCAGTGCTCCCCACCTCCCTGCCATTTCTGCCCAATAATTGCTGACAATCAAATCCTGGAAAAGTAAAGAGGACAGAGATCAGAAGCTGAGTGACTAAAGTAATTCTTAAAACAGAGCAATGTAACACAAAGTTAAACTGGCCTCAACTACACTAACCACACGGAGACCTAAATACAAAGGGCATTTTTGTGGGTATAAAGCTGAGGACCGTGATTTGAGCCACTGGCTCAGTGACAAGAGGAACAAAGGTCTTTGGTGAAAGATTTGGGAGGAAACAAAACTACCTTACTTTGAATTTTAAAAATCATACTACACAGAAACATATCAAAAAGTATCTGGACTTCATGCAAAAACTATCCGGACTATCACTCATAATCACACTTCAGTTTGCCTTATTTTCCTTATATAAATATGTTATGTTTCTTACCATTTTTTGTACATAATGCATTTATTTTCTCTGCCTGCTGGTAAGATTACTTTTTATCACTGGCTGTGAGCAATTGGATTATGATGTGCCTTGGTGTGGTTGTCTTCATGGGTGTGTGTGTGTCCATGTGCACTTCAGATTTATCGTGGTTTTTAGAACTGTGGGTTTCACAGTCATTTCCCCTCATGAGGCTCAAGTTTCATGAGAAGATTTTCCTGGCACACTTCAGAACAGTCCAACTGAACCAGGAAAAATAACAGTGATCATTAAAAGCTGAGATATGCTGCACAATGTAATAATAACTGAATTTCCTGTGGTGAGAAAAAATATGGCAAGAGTATTCAAATTACAAGCATATTCTACATCAAAATCATTTAAAGAGCCCAGTGCTCTGTGGATGCAAGGTAAAAATTTCTAGAAGAGAGATTTAAAATGCAAACTTTAACTCACAATTTAATCCCCCCTTTTGATTTTCTCCGTCAGCAGTGGTGCTGCTGGCGAAAGGAATCCTGGGAGCTGGTAGTAGTCCAGGAAGGGTAGGGCTAGGAAGTCCTGGAAGGGGGAAAAATAAGTTACAGTATATGATTTGAATATAGTCATCAGTGACTTTATAAGCAGTTAAGATATGAAACATGTGAACTACACACTCACGCATGCAACGGCAGAGCACGCTGTTGCACCGATAGCAGAGCCAGGAAGCCCTGAGAAGGAAATGGATCAGGGCCGTGGCCAGAAGTCAGCCAGGCCAGAGACTGCCTAGATTTAAATGTTCCCACAAGGCTTCAAAGGGTCTGAAAGGAGTGTATAGGGAAAGAACTGGAAGGTTCAGCTGATGAAGAGTTGTGTTATTTCTTTGTGCGTGTGCTTTCTCCTGGAAAAAAACGTGAGCTCCCAGTATCATGAAAACTGCAAACATATGCTAGAGATGAAATAACAATTTTGGCAGGAGAAACAGAGAGCCTGGAACTAATGGTTTAAGAAAGTATTTGCTTTCTTTTAGTCTAGTCATTTCTAAAACCTCTTAGTGTTATTCTTTTTTATTTTTAGTTTGATTTTTTTTTTGTATTCTGAGACATAGAAATATAGAGAAGGAATGAACAAGGAGTGTGTGTGTGGAGGGCAAGAAATATGCTCCTGACCTCCACCCTCCTACCTCAACCGCCCTATAAGGTTTTATTATGCTCTAGTTTCTGGCATCAATCTTTTTGTTAAGGACATTTGTCTGAAACTTGGATACAACTACAATCACCAACCCCTTGCCCTGGCAATTATATCAGTGTGGGCTTGGGGAAGTCAACAAGCCCAGAAAGAAACCAGCACACTCTTTTATATGTTTTACTTTATTTACAGATTTTAAAGTAAATTTTAAAGACATATTTGTGTTTATAAAAGACCTTGCCTTTACCAACAGATTTCTATTTAATTTTGCCAGCAAGTTTTTATTTTCTCATTTGTGTGAAGGGTAAAAGTATGTGTGAGAGAACACACAAAGAAAAGGTGTTTGTGGGTGTCCAGTTTAGTTGCATTTTGTTGCAGTTATGGGAAACTAAAATCCTCAATGCATATGGTATATGAATCTGATGATCACTAAGATCCATCATATGTTAACATCAATCTGGCTCTCTTTGAGGATTTTGAACATATGATCTTTCTGAGATATTTCCTAAGCTAGATCATTTTTGGTGTGTTCTTTTGACCCTGTAGACTAAGGTATTTTTTTTTTTTTTAGTTTTGATGACACATAAAGACTTCAGCTTCTTCAAATCACCCCTCTTTCCTGATACCCATGCAATCAGATGACATGGTCCAAAGTCACAGCATCAATACAGTTCTACCATCACAAAAAAAAAAGTTCAGGAAATCATAATTTCAATTGGATACACAGATCTGCTATTAAAAATTAATCTTCAGTACTTGTTAAAAACAAATTGATATAGGGAAGATAATAATAGACATCTAAATAAGTTGAAAACAGGAAGAATTTGGAGACTTTGTGTAGTTCTGCCTCAGATTCTCTTAAATAAACTTATCAGGAAAACATACTATTGCACTACCTCAGCCAGAATTAGTGAAGGTAGGCAGAACAGCAGCAGGCACCCTGAAATCAGTGGGAGAAGCCAAATAAGCACCAGCACACCTGAGCTTTAAATCCCAAACTCAAGTTTACATACCATGCCTCCACAAAAAAAAAAAAAGAAGAAAAAGGAAGAATGAAACAGAGAAAAACAGAAAAAAATAATGAGAGAACAAAAGAAAGAAATAGAAAAAGAAAAAATACAGAAAATTCTTACAAAATATTTAAGAATCACTTAGATGAACTTGCTTTAAAATTGTCTTGTACCATGAATACATGCATCATAAAATAATAAGAAAAATTGTGAAATTTCTTGCTGTACTCTTAAGTCATGCTATTTGGGCAGCAAAGATAAAGGTGCATCAATTAGGTCAATTTGTTGCATTAAATATATGAAGGATAAGGAAGCACTAATAAAAGAAATTTCCATACAATAATGGAAATTATTGCTTTTTTGCTTATTTGTTCTCATAAAAATGTACACACTGCTAAACGTGTGTGTAAATATGCACTGACATAAGGAAAAGATTTTGTAAGAACCACACTGTAACTGGAAACTTTCATCAACGCAGCAGGCACAGTGCACCGTATCCGTTGCATGACCTGCTTCTAGACAATGGTCTTAATGCATTTACCAGATGTGTTTAATATTTAGTATGTTGTAAAAAAAGATTCCACTTTTTTAACAGTCTGAACAGCATTTATTAGTTGCAACAGGAAGTAAAAAAGAGGAAGGGATATGGTAGCTCCCACTTCCTGGGCAGGCTATAGCAACCTGCTTTTATGTTATTTTGCTTTATTAGTTCTTTTTTTCATATAGTAAGCAAACTGTTCTGAGTCTTTTCTTGTTTTTGTACTGAAATATGTATGGTATGATTTTAAGTGCTCTTGATGAATAATTCCCCAGGTTACCATTTTAATTTTATTCACTTTTCACATACGAACTACGGTATGCAATATACCTTTGTAAAATAGCCTAACGTTTATAGACATGTTTTAACTTTCTATTATTTCTATTACAAGAAGATAAATTTTTTAAAGACAGGGACTGTGTTTTATTCTTTTAAACAACTGCATACTTAAGACAAACACAAAAAAATGCTGAATGCATACTTGCTTTCTATAAATGTATTGGTCTAATTTAGAGGAAAAGGGCTTCTAAATTTTAGGGACACATGCTTATGATGAACACAGTGCACATTTGTTTTTCACTGCATTTTTTTTTAAAAAAATGTACCCTTGAGGTGTGAAAGTGGTACTACTGAAAAAATGTTCTAAATTTTCCAAAAAGCAACTTGAAAATGGAAAGTGTGAAAAACATTGTACCTGAAAAAGATGTTTTTGTTTATTTGACCCAAGATAGAGTGATCATAATTTTTTAGAGGATGTTCTTTCTAGTTTTGTTTTACATATTTAGGAGAAATTTTTATTTTCCTAATCTAGGAGTATGCATTTAATATCTTAATACTGATGTTCTCCAGATCTTTTTGGTCTTATGGCAGCAGATTCTGCATGTATACAGTTTTTTCTGTTATCATTCTTATGAGACCAAAGAAGAAACCAATCTTTCTTGCAACTCTTTACTTCCTTTCTAACTCTTGAGCACGAGGCCATCTTTTTCCACCTTTGATAGAAATAATGGTAAGAGTCACCTCCTTGATATTTTTGTGTCACCATACTTCATTGACCTGAGCAGGCTGAGATTAGAATGGAAATGAGTCTACATTTTCTCTAAAGGACATTTAAATTGACAGCTGTGGCAGAAAAGAGGCCAAATATTAACTTGACAAGCCCAAGGGAGGCCTGCTTGGTCACCTTACAAACTCACAGAGCTAAAGTAATCACAAAGAATGGATGGTCTGAAATTAAAATTTGTTCAGTAAAGGCAGTTTGTGATGGGTAGTCATGTCCTAAACTAGTGTCTTCCCCTAACAAAGGTTAATCTTTATCCTTGACTAAGCCTGTCTGTTGTGTTTTTGCAATTAAAACAACATACATTTGGAGTGTCAAAATAATTTCCTTTTTCCGACACCCAGAGCACAATCTCAAACCAGAGCAGAGACCACAGGAGCCTCTCATTGGTATCTTGTTCTCCCTCATGCCATCTGTATGTGCTCTGAATGTTCATTGTTCAGTATGGTATACTCATCAATGTCTATCCATTTCAGTTTTTATCCAGTCCCAGAGATTTTCCCACTTTGTTTTCTCCCACTTCCCTAATCTATCACCAACAGATTTCACGTAATTGCGTTATGTTTCCTCCTTTAACTGCAATGTATAAAATAAGGTGAGAAACTGCCATTCTCCAGAGCCTATCTCAATCTGTTAAAGTTTTGCTTCTTGGCAACTGTCATTAGTTTGCTTCAAATAAAGTCACAAAAATTCTCTGCAGGTTTCAATGATTCTTTTGTTGAGACGTTAGTCACCAAAAGTCCTCACTTTGTCCTCACTTTCCTCCTCAGGATTAAACAAGTTCCTCATCTGAATATTGATATCCCCGTGAGACAGGTTTTAAACTGTGAGACAGGATTTAGACTGAGCCCCCATTGTCCTTTGTTGGGTGACAGGGTTAGCAGCCTGTATGGCTTAAGATACATTTCCTAACAAAGGCAAGATAATAGCTGTGCTACTTCCTTGGCACATGTTAAGCATGGCTTTCAGGATATTTCTTGTCTTCTGATGTAGCCAGGGAGGTGGTCTTCCTGGGTCATTCAGTCACTCTTGTCCTGACTGGGGATGGCAGCTAAATCGATGTAAACTATACAGAATACTGGAAAATGTAATTCATTGTGGGAAAACCTGGAGATGACATCATGGCAGAAGCTCCAGGCCAGGATTTAAGACTAAGCCTGGGCACCCCTGAGAGTGAAGGGAAGAGCCAGGTTGCTGGTACTGAGGCAGGGCAGCCATGTGAGGAGGAGTAAGGAGGAAGAGGCATGGTGTAGCTCATAGAGGAGCCAGGCTGTGGGTATAAGGAGTAGCTGTGCAGTTTGTAGGGATTGTTTGGTCATGTGGCCTGGTATAGTACGGGGAACAAGGGAATGTTGCTGCTCTGCTTGTGCCTTCTTTAGTTGATTTAGAAGTCATCAGGGTTGCTGCCTTGCAAGACACTGACCTCCTGTTTTGCAAACCTGGACTTTATCTGACTCTTGGGACTTACGACTTTCCTGGGCTTCACCAGGATCCAGTGTAACATGGTACATGTTTTCCTGGACTATAATATGGAGGCTGATGACAAGGTACCCCGAATGCTGAAGAAGAAAGCTGCTGTATGAGAGTTGAGACGTTGGGACATTTCAGAGGGCCTGGAGAACTGTTTGTGCAGCTGGCTTAAGATAAGAATATGGGGAACTACTGCATTTGCTTTTTGTTAATAGCCTTGTGGGGAACAAGGGAAGTGCTGGGTCTTGTAGAAAAGGAGGGCTCTGAGCATAAATGCTCTGAGCCCCCCAAGATTGGAATATCGTAAATAAAAACCCATCCCATCCAGGAGTGATCATTGGGACATTCACCAAGGTGCCATGTGCATGGGCCCCTGTCTGCTTGGTTCCACCTGTATACATCATCCATCTTTACTGAGGAAGAAGCATGATAACAATGAAGGGCCATTATTGGCTAACGAAATATCCACAAGGAATACAAATTGTGGACTGGGAAATAAAGGAAAATATCCAAAAGTAGCCTGACAGAATCTGGATAATCTTTACCTTAATGTCATCAAAAAATAAAGGAATCCACTGTTCTATACTTGTTCCAAGTCCCTCAGGGGTAAAACTTGAGGCTTAGTCCTTATTATGAAGTGGATGCCTTTTAAGGCCCAGGCTGTGACTTTGGGTTGCATGGTGCAATACTAACTGTACCTTCTGGAATTATACAGAGAACAACACATACAATTGTATTTATTGGTACTGTACATTAACAGTTATCCCACCCTTAGAATGCACTTGATAAATATTTTGATGAGAGATAGTCTTTAGATTTAGGTTAATGATGATACACTTTTATAACATATTAATGAAAGTTTAGTCCTAGATGTAAAGGAGAAGACAAGTCATAGTTAGTTGATCTGTGCTTGGTGAATATTATAATACAATCCATTTCATATTTTCTTATCTCTAATTATTAATTTGGCCCAAAGTCCAAGTAATCAGCCTTCAATAAAAACATAGGGCAGTAGCCCTGGCTGGTATAGCTCAGTGGATTGAGCGTGGGCCTGGGAACCACATGATCGCGGTTCGATTCCCAGTCAGGGCACATTCCTGGGTTGCAGGCAAGTTCCCCGCAGGGGACTCACGAGAATCAACCATACATTGGTATTTCTCTCCTTCTCTCCTTCCCTTCCTCCCTAAAGATTAATAGATAAAATCTTTTAAAAAACATAGTGCAGTGATAAGGTCTTGAATTTCCATATCTAGACTTTCCATATCTAGATGATAATCTTGAGTTTAAAGCCATATTCTTCCCCTTGTTCCTTTTTGAGTCAACACTAATAAAACCAAAATGAGCACAAAAGTAAGTTCTCCCATACCGCTGCCAGCAACCAAAGGTAGTCTCTTCTTCCTCAGGTAAGGGAGGTTTGTTTGATCAGACAAGACAGGGTCTTGGGACTATGGGTATGGGCACATATCCTTTTTTCTTTCACAGCAATAGAAGTGAATTTACATAGCAATAGACAGTGACTGTCTCAGCACCAGAACTGTAATCTGGAGTGCTGCAGGAATGCTTATGTTCTTAGCTGCCAAAGAGAAAGGCCCTATTTGACAGCTGTGGGTTTTGTACTCACAGTTATCCCCTGTGCTTTCAAAGTTCACTTTAGACCATTTGTCTTTTAGAAAAGACCCACATTACTGCCTGTTCTCAGTAACTGAAAGATATCTGAAAAGGATTTTTGACTTGTGAAAAAAAAGTGAAAATCAAAAATAGTGTTAAGCCTTCTTTTGAGCCTTTAGAGAGGCAGCAAGCTCCCTGAGCAGCAAGAGTGGCCCTGCAAGGTCCTTCGCTGGGAACTACACTCAGCATCAAGCCGTCAGACCTTTCCGTTGTGTCTGTGAGCACATGTGGTGTGTGTGGATTTATTCTGTGCACTTGTCGGCAAATTGCTTCTCCACTTTATGCCATTTCAGCTTACAAAATTTTCCTAGAAGACTCTACATTTGAATAATGAGGGAAATCTTTATTCCTGACGGTATCTTTCCCCTGGAGTAGAAAATAGCCCTCTGCAACCAGATGTCCAGACTCAGTTTATATACTCTGCATACAAAAGCAACAAACATGTGCACCCACACTACTCTTTCTAGGAATAAATAGAAGACAAGAGTTGATTTTCTGGAAGAAAAACAACACACTCACTCTGACTCATAAAAATACAGGACAGGTAACCCCACTCTTGTTTGCCACAGAGTTAAAGGGCCTGACTTGAAGACCTTCCCTTCTCTTTTCCGAGGTGTGGGAGAAGCCCTTAGAAACGCAAGTTGCTTCTTCCTTTAGTAGCACGGGGAAAGTGAGCAGCTGCGTTACTGCCTCATAATTCTACTGTAAGTTTCTATTTCCTGAAAAAAAAACTACCTCAGGAAAACAAATGGTGATATATTCTATTAACATGTAGTTTGCACTTTAATAACCCAAATTTTACCTCATCATTCCTCCCCCCATGACCTCTGAAGCTTTGAAGATAACCCATCCCCATACTGAACTTCACCCACTCTCAGCCTGATGAAGTGTATAGTTGGGCAAGAGTCCTTGTTGAATGCATTGCTTGGTGTAAGTTGTTAAAATCAAATATTTAATGGTTTGTAGTTTAGATTGAGTAGTATCTCTTTGTGAATATATAAAGAACAGAGACAAAATACTTTTTAAACAATTTAATAATATAAATCTTTAGAAATTGTTATTTTATACCACTCTTAGATAATGCTCCACTGCCTTATAAATGTGCACCTTCTAAATTTGTATTTAAATTACTTTTTCAGGGAATTGTCACATTGAATGTTTTAGAAAAAGTGCTCTTTTTAATGCTTCTGAGAATTTTGACTCTCAAAGCTGGATGAGGTGAACAAATATCAAAGAATAACTAGTGTAAACAGTTGCTTAATGATTGTGTAATACAGATCGTTGTTTTGATTTTATTTACAGGAAATAAATGGATCTTTTTTTAAAGGGTATGATATTATTTTTATTTTGGGTTTAATACAATTAAC
The DNA here is from genome assembly GCF_014824575.4 of Sturnira hondurensis. NCBI lineage: Eukaryota > Metazoa > Chordata > Mammalia > Chiroptera > Phyllostomidae > Sturnira > Sturnira hondurensis. Next base: position 361,048 of record NW_028094297.1, read on the forward strand.
AAGATGTGATACATTACAGCTATTAAACTTTTCAGAGTTTATGTTAACTTGAGAACTCTGAGACTCTAAGTTTTTGTATATTTTTAAAGAAATAATGAGCTGAGTTTAATTTTGTGTTATCTGGCTACATACACAGAGTTTTACTTCACATGGTTGGTTCAGTATACACCCTCTAAAGATCTCAATGTACTCAAAAATAATAAAAAAAACATTAACCAGGAAATAAATGTAGAATGGTGATTGACACTTCTATAAATACAGGTGACTCACACATTTGCTATTCTGAGTATCATTTTTAACTTTTCCCAAAGAACTGTAACTTTCTGAGACAGACTTATTTCTCAGTACGGATTAAATCTATAAGAAGAACAGAAAGGTATGTTACAACACATCCTTGCCCTATGTCAGAGTTGGGTCTTTTGCCCAGGATGTAGTTAACTGCTTTATTTGTTAGGACTTCACTTTTAAATCCACTTTACTTTCTAGCCTACACCATGTCCAGACAATTATGTTAGAAATTTATGACTGCAGATTTAGAACTGAAGATCCTTTCTAACTTGGAGGCTGTCACTTTGCTATCAGCAATAGCCTGGGAAATAGTCTCTCATTTCTTCAATGTCAGTTTTCTATCTTACAAAGCACTGACTCTGGTCAGGGTGAGACAGGATTTTATAGCAAAGCAGAATTGCCTAGACTCAAATCCCAGTTCTTCTGGACATTGGGGAACTTACATGCCCCTTCTGTACTTCACTTTTATACTAGAAAAATGGGGATAGTACTCTATCAAATTCATAAAATCAGTAGGCACATTTTTTAAATGCACCTGAAGCACTCAGTACAATTGTCCACTGGTAGCCAGCACTATGCAAGTGTGAACTTTTGTCAGTATTATTTCTGTATGCACTTTCTAATTCTGTAGCAGAAAAGGCTAGAACAATGAGCAGTGACTAGGCATAAATGTGCTGTTTACTTGACTTAAGGAGCCAGAGGCAGTTGTGCTTACAAGGAGTTTTGTAAGCACAGCAATCCGAACTTAATCCCCCAGGAATTGCTATTAACAGCTGGCTTCCTTCTCAACTATGCTGTCTCTACATTTCTTTAGAGGGCAGCCCTAGAGATTATATTCAACTTCTCCATACCTCAGAAACCTCCCTCAGGATGCCCACCAGTGCCATTGTGTACCTACCCATAGGTGCACGTAAAACTTGAACGCAGGTCTACATGCCTCCCCTCCTCCAATTCTCTTCTCTTATAACTCCTCAGCCTCCAGAACTGACCCACCATAAGCATCCATAGTCCCCATTGTTCACTATGCTGTATACATTGCTTTTGTCAAATTTGCTCTCAGGAATTTTGAAGTCATTTTAGTGCCTTGGACATAGAAGCTCTTGGTATAGGCACAGATGAAGAACTGTTAACTTCTGTTTGATTGAGAATTTATTTACTTTCAGAGGTAAGTATACCATAGACTGCTGAGTTAAGTGATGGTTTTGATGTGACAGGCCTCATATTACAGGGATGTAAGTAGGACACACACATCGTGGAAAATTGCTTGACTGTCAGAACCGTATAGGCACAGATGTTATTCTTTTCTGAAACTGTCTTAACTGAGGAGTGTTGGTGGTCTGAGAATGAAGCAGGATATAGGGCTTCCTAATTATTTAATTAGAGCTTGCCTAATGTAAAACTGTTTCCTTTTCCTTTTCCCAGTTTTGTTCCAGCTGAATACTAATAGAACCTGGTTTCATGAGCACATTTTGGGGAGT